>NC_034602.1:95351698-95358087 GCF_900095145.1 Mus pahari | reverse complement strand
TGTCTCCTGTATCCCTTACATAGCAGTGCTGTAAGTGTGCACTGCATGCTATTGTCTCCTGTATCCCTTACATAGCAGTGCTGTAAGTGTGCACTACAGGCTGTATCTCCTGTATCCTTCACACAGCAGTGCTGTAAGTGTGCAGTGCAGGCTGTATCTCCTGTATCCTCACACAGCAGTACTGTAAGTGTGCACTGAAGGCTGTGTATTCTGTATCCTCTACACATCACTGGTGTAAGTGTGCACTGCAGGCTGTGTCTCCTTGTCCATCACTATTGACTCCACCTAGAAAACAACAAGTCAGTCAAATAGCCCAGCTTAAGTGAGCAGACTTAAAGCACTATTCATTCTAGCTAAAATGTAACCAGACAAACACTTATGGAAGATAAGAACATTAGTGTACTCAGTTAAAAAGAAAGCATCTAAGGTCAGACTAACCAAACGCTACCACCTGAACTCTGCTTTTCAAAGTTTCAAGTTCCTGTAATTGTTGATGGGAAAACACAGGGACTTCATTCTCCCATCTATCTGTTCCTTTTCTGTCAATTTATGCTTATTATTTATTAACAAGCTGGCTCTAGTCCAGACATAGCGGTTTATAGGCTGAGGTAGTGGTTTTCAAATTCCAAATTCCCAACCAAAAGCAACCTCTATAAGATTTTGATTCGTGAAAATGGAAATGCTTGAGGTTCCTTATGGAAGTGTTGGTCTGTGGCTCAATTGTATTTTTCAGTTTCTCTCACTAGACTTTCCTTCCAACTCTAAGGCACAAGTGAAATCATGATCACAGGACTCTGGTATCTCTGAGTAACTAACTACCATGAAAACACCATGTCCTCTCTGCAAGAGCAGACACAACTGCATTCTAATCTATACAAAGGAAGCAGGGTTGGGAAGACTGCTCAGTGGTAAAGTACTTGTTGTATAAGCCCAGGGGCCCGAGTTTGGATTCTCAGAACATAGCCTGCTTATTTAAATGACTTTTTAAAAACGAATTTAGCAATGTCCATTTGACTTTCCAATGTTCGTAAAGATCAGATCAATAGTAGTTGAACCATAACAAGAGGAAATATCTATTACTTCCACCATAAACTAAGGACAGAGAGTGGCAGGCAAATGAGAAGATACGCAGTAGTTGATGCCATTTAGTTCCTCTCCACTGATTTCTTTATGAACAGACCTCATCTCTGAAAGCTGCAGTGTGTGAGCATTTTATCTTACCAGTTCATAGGGATGGCTGAGAAACACTGATGCATAAGAACTTCTTGCTCATATTCTTATACTAAATTTATAAGTCTCAAAGAAAATAAAACTGTTTAAAGTTAAAGGAACATGGAGTTTGAGGATTTTAAACTCCAGTTCCAATCTTACATGCCTACTAGAAGGTTTGGGGTTCTAAGGGCAGAGTTCAAAAGTCATTAACACATTTGGAAAGAATATTCTAAAGCAGTCAAGAGCTGTGGATAGAAAGACTTCCAATTTCCTCAGTGACTGTTGTGGAATGAACACTAAATTAAGAATCATTAAACCACAAAGCATTTCTACTAAAATCAGGAATAAGGAAAGTATGCCCACTCTCTCCTTACCCGTTTAATATGGTGCTAGTAGTCTTAGCTAGAGTACTATGAGGTCAGGGGGTACAAATAGAAAAGAAAGAAATAAAATTATCGCTTTTGTGAACAGTATGAGTTTATACATAAAAGATTCTAAAAGTCCCACCAGGAAACGTCTACAGCTGATAAACACTTCAACAAAGTGACAGTATACAAAATTAACACAAAAATCAGTAGCCTCCCCACATACAAACAGACTGAGAAAGAAATTCACAATAGCTGGGGTGTGGAGGATATACTGGGATACCTCTAACCAAACAAGTGAAAGCCTGGCATAGTAAAACTTTTACACACTGAAGAAAGAAACTGAAGAAGAGACCAGAGCACAGAAAGATCTCCATCTTATGGATAGAGCAAACATGCTGTAAGCAGCAACCCTACCAAACCAATCTACAGATCACTGAGCTCCATATCAAAACTCCAGCATAATTCTTCACAGAAATTGAAAAATTAATCCTAAACTTCATACACAAACACACACAAAAAAATCCAGGATAGCTAAAGCACACCTGAATAATAAAAGAACTGCTGGAGTAGTATTGCCATCCTCAATCTCAAATTGTATAGCAGAGCTGGAGTAATAAAAACAGCATGGTATTGGATAAAAACAGTCACTGATCAACAGAATCACACTGAAGATGCAGACGTAAGTCCACTTGCTTATGGACACCTTGTTTTTGTTTCGTTCTGTTTTTTAAATAAGCTAAAACTTCACACGACAAATGGCGCTGGTCAAATGGTGTGGCATGCAGAAGAATGAAAATAAATCCCTGCTTATCACTCTGTACAGAATGTAACTCTACACAAAGCTAGATACCTGGAGGCCTGAATCTGATAGAAGGCAAAGTGGGGAACAGTCACAGGAAAAGACTTTCTGAACATAACACCAATATCACAGAGATGAAGAACAATAATTAATAAATAATAATTAAAAAAGACCTCATGAAACTGAAAGGCTTCTACATGCCAAAGGACAAAATCATTCAAACAAACTGGCAGGCTACAGAATGGGCAAGATCTTTACCAATTACATATCCAATAGAGGGTTGATATCTGTAATACATAAACAACAACACTGGACATCAAAAAAAATGACCCAATTTAAAAGCATGGTTTAGAACAAAGCATAGAGTTCACAAAGGATTAAACTAAGCAGTCTTCATAAGATGAATAGCTGAGAAACAATATTCAACCTCCTTAGTTATCAGAGAAATGCAAATCAAAACTACTTAGAGAATTTGACACCATTTTGTCACTAGTCAGAATGCTGAAGATCGATAAAACAAATGACAGCTCATGCTAGCAAGGATTTGGGAGGTGCGGGGGGTGGGGGGACTTATTCATTGCTGGTGGGAATACAAACTTGTACAGCCACCATGGAAATCAGTGTGACGACTCCTCCAGAAGCTGGGAATAGACCTACCAAAAGATCCAGCTATAACACTTGTGATGGCTATTTCTGCTAGCAACTTGACTTCATCCTCACGGGATTTTTAATTAAATCATTTGAAGGAAAAAGATCTACCTTTAAACCAGATCATTTGAAGTGGGAAGACCAGCAGAGACACTCACCTTCATGGACTGAATAACTGCTGGATTCTTGTGCTTTCTATTGGTAGACAGTCACAGTTGGACTAACAGGACCCCAGCCTGTAATCCAGTCTAAATCCCATATATGTATATAATCATTCTACCAGTTCTGCTCCTCTAAAGAACCCTGACAAACACACCTTAGGCATATGCCCAAAGAATAATACTACATGTCTGTTGCTGTTCTACTCATAATAGCCAGCAACTGGAAAGAGCCTGCAGATCCATCAACAAACGAGTAGGGCAACAAAACTGTAGTGCATTCATACAGGGAGATAATCAGCAGTTAAAGTGAAACTATAAAGCTGGCAGGTAAATGACTGGTGCCAGAAACAATTGTCCTGAGTGAGGTAAGCCAGCCCAGAGAGATGAACATTGGATGTCTTCTCTTATATGCAGAGGCTAGCTTTTAAGCCTTCACTGTGCAAGTTACAAACTGTATAAGCAAAGAGGTTAGATACAGAGAAAGGGACTAGGAGGAGGGAAGGATTTCCCAAAGAAAAGGAAACAAAATATACAGCATGAAGAGGTGTGGGGATGGGGACACTCTAATGAGAGGATTAAATGGGGTGGGAGAGGTGGGTGAAAAAATGGGCAGGGACAAGTAACACTAAGGGCCATGAGGAGTCACACAGAAACCCACTACTGTAGAAACATCTTAAAATGCATACATAGTCGAAAGAAGTCTAAGTGAAGTCACAAAGTAAGTGGGGAGATGATGCCCCAACTAGACACCTTTGTCACCAAGCAAAACCTCCAGTGCCAGGAATGGGCTACACTCTAGTTGAGTTGTTGGCTGAAGCTCCTTCCTCCTCCCATGGAAACTCCAAACTATTGTGGCTATTTGGCTGCTCTCCACAAGTCGATGGTAAGGCCCTATTACTGAAGACAACTCTCATCTACCTCATTTGAACACAGACAAGTCAAGCTTGTGCTTAATTAGAGCCTTCATCCCCACTGACTAGTGTTCACGGTGCTACAATGTACTCTACATGCTACCAGAGGAGAAAGGTAGCCATCAACTACAAGTCCTGTGTTGTACACTGGTGACCGACCTGCAAGATGCACTGCTGCAATAGTGGCACAAATATCGTGGGAGTGACCAAACACTATCCGCCTGGATTTAAGGCCCAGTCCATAGATGGAACCCATGCCTGATACTGCTTGGCTGGCCAATAACCTGAGCTAAGACAAGACATGGGCCTAGGGGAAAACAGATACCATATTCTGCTAAAGGAACACAGATGCTGCTCTGACCATAGACCAGTGCCTAGCTCAACAATCATCAGAGACACTTCCTCTTATACATGGCAACTAACACAAAAACTCCCAACTGGATAATATGCAGTGGCAGACTTTGGAACACTCAGTCCTAAATGGGATGACTTCATTGAACCCTCCCTTGAGGCTTGGGGATCTATGTGGAACGGAAGGCAGAAAGGCTGTAGGAGCCAGCATAAATGGATGACTCCAAGGAAAAATTATCCTTCAGATACCAGGAGAGATGCATATGTGAATTCACAGAGACTGATAGCATGCATAGGACCTGCACAGCTAAACCAGACAGGCTCTCAGTGCTGAGGCAGAGAAGGGGACATGAGGGTCCACCCCTAACCAAGCAGCTATCTGCAACCTACACCAGCATACAAAGAAACAATTTCTCCAATAGTCTCACTGGGTATATTTACCACAGTTAAGGGTAGTCCAGCAGTACAAATGAACTCAATGGTGTGTGTGTGCACACTTTTTTAAAGAAAGAAAGCATTTAGTTGGAGGTTTGCTTATAGTTTTAAAGGGTTAGCTCATTTTCATCATGGTGGGGAGTATACACGGAGAGAGAAGGAAGGAAACAGAGTCAGAGAGAGTTACAGACACAGACAGACAGACAGACAGACAGATATTGAGGGAGAGACACAGAGACAAACAGGCTGGCAGGCATGGAGGCAGACACTGGGCCTGACTTGGGCTCAGCACCAGTGACACACCTCCTTCAACAAGGCCACACCTCCTAATGTTTTTGGGTTTTTTTAGGCAACTTTTTAGGCATTTTTTTATTAGATATTTTCTTTATTTACATTTCAAATGCTATACACAAAGCCCCCTATGCCCTCCCCCTGCCTTGCTCCCCAACCCACCCACTCCCGCTTCCTGGCCCTGGCATTCCCCTGTACATATGATATTGGAAATACCAAGAGCCTCTCCTCCCATTGATGGCCGACTAGGCCATCCTCTGCTACATATGCAACTAGAGACACAGCTCTGGGGAGAGGGGGTACTGGTTAGTTCATATTGTTGTTCCTCCTATAGGGTTGCAGACCCCTTTAGCTCCTTGGGTACTTTCTCTAGCTCCTTCATTAGGGGTCCAATAGATGACTGTGAGCATCCACTTCTGTATTTGCCAGGCATTGGCATAGCCTCACAAGAGAGCTATGTCAGGGTCCTGTCAGCAAAATCTTGCTGGCATATGCAATAGTGTCTGGGTTTGGTAGTTGTATATGGGATGGATCCCCAGGTGGGGCAGTCTCTGGATGGTCTTTCCTTCCCGCTCAGCTCCAAACTTTGTCTCTGTAACTCCTTCCATGGGTATTTTGTTCCCTATTCCAAGAAGGAACGAAGTCTTCCTTCTTGAGTTTCATGTGTTTTGCAAATTGTACCATGGATATTCTAAGTTTCTGGGCTAATATCCGCTTATCAGTGAGTGCATATCATGTGTGTTCTTTTGTGATTGGGTTATCTCACACAGGATGATATCCTCCAGATCCATCCATTTGCCAAAGAATTTCATTAATTCATTGTTTTTAATTGCTGAGTAGTACTCCATTGTGTAAATGTACCACATTTTCTGTATCCATTACTCTGTTGAGGGACATCTGGGATCTTTCCAGCTTCTGGCTATTATAAATAAGGCTGCGATGAACATAGTGGAACATGTGTCCTTATTACAAGTTGGAACATCTTCTGGGAATATGCCCAGGAGAGGTATTGCTGGGTCCTCCGGTAGTACTATGTCTAATTTTCTGAGGAACCGCCAGACTGATTTCCAGAGTGGTTGTACCAGCTTGCAATCCCACCAACAATGGAGGAGTGTCCCTCTTTCTCCACATCCTCGCCAGCATCTGCTCTCACCTGAATTTTTGATCTTAGCCATTCTGACTGGAGTGAGATGGAATCTCAGGGTTGTTTTGA
>NC_034602.1:95301884-95350213 GCF_900095145.1 Mus pahari | reverse complement strand
TTCAGACACTCCAGAAGAGGGAGTCAGATCTTGTTACAGATGGTTATGAGCCACCATGTGGTTGCTGGGATTTGAACTCCGGACCTTCGGAAGAGCAATCGGGTGCTCTTACCCACTGAGCCATCTCACCAGCCCGTGAGGGCCATTCTTACTCCAACCACTGTGGTGTGAGTGAGTCTAAGCTCTATGGTAGTCAAGGCAGGTGTGCAAGTGGGATAGAGTCTGTAGAGCTTTGGTCCTCTTTGGGGATTTTTTTTTTTAATAGTAATTTTTATAGACTTCTTTTTTTTGTCTGGTATTGCTTTGGGCATTTTTTTTTTGTCTTAATGTTCTTTTGTTTGTATATATAGCTTTGGGTTTTGTGTTTTTATAGGTCTTGTTTTTGTGTGTTTGTTTCTTCTGTTTAATTTGGGGCTTTTGTTTGTTTATTTTCTAAAGAGAAAGGGAAAAGGCAGCATGAAGTTGGGTGAGTGGGAAAGTGTGGGAAAACTGGGGGAGGGGAACTCCAGAACATACTATATATAAAAAACAAACAAACAACCTTTTCCAATTAAAGAACATTTTTTAAAAAGAATCAATAAATATGATTCATATCTGACATAACTGTATAAACCTGGGAAGATATTTAACTTCTCTGATCGTATTTTTAATCATTCAACATGTGAATCTTTCTACTCTATCTCAAAGACTGACTCCAAACACTAAAGGGCATGGTGAATGTGGGAAGACACAGAAAGAATGAAGCATAATTGTTATACATTTTCTGAGGACAGAAAAAAACAAAGATACCCTTGATATGATCTAGAGAGTTGAAACTGTTACCAACCTACATGAAATTTTAAGATTTGTTATAGGAAAAAATTTCTTTGCTGAGGAATCCCTTTATCAATATGCTTTTTTTTACCTTAAGCAACAGAAAACCATGCCATTTTAAATATATGCCAAGAAGCTGGATCACTGGCAAAGCCCTTGCCAAGCAAGACTGTCAACCTCAGTCCAATCCCTTGAACCCATCACAGGAGGAGAGAATGTGCTCCTAGAAGTGTGCTCTAACTGCCACGCATGTGCTGTGTGCACACACCACCACTCTCACACACAAATCTACAAAAAAGGCTTTTAACAGTTGGATTATGGCAAGCTTTGCCACCTTGATGTTTGAGGTCCACATTTCCATGGAAGGCATGAGGATGTACAGAGTCTGTGCTCTAGCCTGAAGCCACATTAATGTCTCTAGGTCTTGCTGCTGCGTGGAGCCATTCTGCTCTGAGTGTCCTGTGTTTCTCTCTGATGCCATGGTGATGTCTGGGCCCATCTGGGCCCTGTGGCTACTGAGGGCCATGCCTAGGTCTATGGCCCTACTGCAGCTAGAGTCTGTGTTGATATCTGTGGCCCATGTTACCACCAAAGACCATGCGTATGTCAGTGGTTTGTACTGCAGCCTGAACCCACGCTTTTGCCTGTGAGCCATGCTGCCTCCAATAGTCCACGGTCCTACTGAAGCCAGGAGCTGTGTTTGTGATCTGTGCTATCACCAGAAACTGTGCTAAGGCCCAAGATCCATGCTCCCGCTGACTGTGAAGAGCAAGGCTACTTTTGCTGTGGTATGGATTACTACAGATGCATGGCTGACAGGGAGGGACATGGAAGGCTTCTGTGACAACTACCACCCCAGTAAGCTCCTCTACAAAAAAACTAACAGCCTAGACAGGAAGCTACCAAAGAGAGCTCTTTAAAAGAGTGATGGGGGTACCGAAGTGTAGCTCTCCACAATGGATGGCTTCTGGTGGGGACCAAGGAGGGGAAGGGTTCAGTTCTATTTGAGAGTATGACCGTGCTCCAGGGAGTATATAGATAACACAACTTGATCTTGTGTACTTTTATTTTTATTTTTACTTTTTTGGTGGGGAGGCCACAAGGGTTGGGGGCAGTCATGGAAGAACTGGAAAGTGAGTGTGATCGGGGTGCATGATGTGCAAGTCCTGAAGAATCAATATAAACATTTTTTTTTAAAAAAAAAGACAAGACAAATGGCAAATGCCACATGAGACACAGGGAGCAGCTGTCCACAAGCTAAGGAAGCCTTGATGACCCTGAGCCTTCCCGGTGAGAACCGGTGTGTGGTGCTCTGTTTCAGGGCCTGAGCGGATTCAGACACGACCTTGATTACTAAGTGATCCTCTGCCTGAAGTTTTAGAAAACATCAGTTCTGAAGTTCTACCACCTAAGATATGTTTTTCTGAGCACGGGAAGAATGCTGTGTGTAAGTGTCATCTGTAATCATGTATAGTCATGCTGACTCATAAAACATTATGCTTACTCACCCTTGAAGAGTAACACACTCTTGTGAGCTTTCAGCCCAGCAGCCACTCAGCATTGCGGCAAAATAACTCGACCTGGCACTTAAAATGGCCCTGAAGAGAAGAGAGAGGACGGAAACTGGTGAGCATTTACATGCTGTGCAAATGGAGATCTTACAGAATTTTCATTTCCACCTCTTTACACAGAATCCTATTTGTCTTTTTTGTACTGACTGATAGAATGCCTATAACAAAAATTATAAACAATTATACCTACACATTGTTTGTTTAAAACATTAATTCAAAAGCCAGTCTTGATAACATGCGCCTGTAATCCTACATTTGGAAAGCTGAGGCAGGGGGATCCAAGTCAACTTAGCTACCTCAGGAGACCCTGTCTCTAAACACAGAGAGAGTAAACAAGTTCAGCTCAGTAAAGCACAAATTACAGTGGCCTTACTGTCACTTAAACTTTTTTGTTAAAAGCTCTTTATATTTACAAAACCACAAAATCACCATCTACAAAGGGAGTAATAAGGACCAGAGGTGCTCTTATTGTGGGTTAGAGGAGGGAAAGATGGATCTCTGTTGGTGACATGCTGCTATCACTGTTGAAATACAGCCTTGTTTAGCTTAGTAACTTGCAGAAATACCAACAAGAAAAGACAGAGCTATAGAGACGGCTTGATAGTTGAAAGCATTGGCTGCTCTTGTACAGGCCCTAAATTAGGTTCCCAAACTCACAAAGCAGCTGACAGCTATACATCGCTCCAGTTCCAGGGCATCTGACATCCTGAGGGAACCAGGAACATATAAATACATGTAAGCCAAACACTGATACACATAAAATAAAAATAAACTTTACAAAAAGGCAAAGAGGTAGAAATCACTGTAAATGAATTTTTTAAAGACAGACTTTTCAATAGAGGTTCTGAGCTCTGGTTTTGAATCCTCTGCAGTTGCATTTGTCAAAGGCTGTATTCTAGGCCCAAGGAAATGACAAAAGAAATTTTCGTTTGAATTTTCCTGTCTTTTCAAATAAAATATTAATTAACTATTTATTCCCAAATTCCCACTGAGTTTAATCTGTTTTAGGTTTTACTCTAAACTAAGTACTGTGACTGCAGCAGAATCCTACATACAGAACATGTTGCACTCTGGTGGAGTGTGTGCAGGACCCGTGGAGAAGGTGGGGAGGGGAGGACACACTGGCAATGGCTTACACATCTACATGCGTGGACACTTTCTGCAGAGACAACCCAGTGGTTCAGAGCACTGGCTGTTCTTCCAGAGGACCAAGGTTTGATTCCCACCACCCACATGGTGGCTCACAAACATCTCTAACTTCAGTCAGGAGTCTAATGCCCTCTTGTGGCCAGACACAGTGGAGCACACCTGTAACCTGGAGTATTTAGAGGGCTGGGGAGATATAAACAGGTGGACTGTGTGCTTTGCCAGCCAGCCTGACTACTTAAAATGGAAAGTTTCAGGTTCAGCGAGAAAGCTGTCTCAAAACACAATGTGGAGGGATGGCAAGATGCTCATCAGGTAGACACTGCTGCCAAGGTTGATGACTTGGATTCAGTTCTGGGACTGACATAGTTTAAGGAGGAACTTGGCTCTCATAGACTGTTCTCTGATCTCTACCAACATGCCATGCATGCACACATGCACATACACTCTATAAGTGTAATTTTAAAAGAATATAAGATGAATGGCAGCAGAGGAAGATACCTGAAGTTGACTTCTGACCTCCCCAAGTGTATCTACATGAGCCACACATGTAAGGAAATGAAACACATGTATTTACATGAACCACACATGTAAGGAAATGAAACACATGCATCTACATGAGCCACACATGTAAGGAAATGAAACACATGTATCTACATGAACCACACATGTAAGGAAATGAAACACATGTATCTACATGAGCCACACATGTAAGGAAATGAAACACATGTATCTACATGAACCACACATGTAAGGAAATGAAACGCACACACACAGAAAGGGAAAAAAACACTCACAGGATCAAATCACTGATCTAAGTATTCTGTTTTAATACAGAAACCAGGCATGGGGTGCATGCCTGTAACCCAAGCATTGGGAAGGCAGAGACAGAGACAAGGTTGAGGCCATTGTACATAGAGAACTCAGATCAGCCAGCCAGGTTACAAAGCAGGACTTTACCTCAAAACAAACAAACAAGCAAAACAACAACAACCAAAAAAAAAAAAATAAGCGTTAAGGTAGAATAAAGGTAGAGTCTGTAAAGTATGACTCAGTCTACATGGCCAGATTACAAACATTAGAGTTTATGATTCCTTCCTAAAGCAAGGAAAGTCAAAAGCAAGATTTTAAATTCTAAGGTGTCTGTAGAAGCTCGCCACTGAACTGTATAAATATGGTCTTAAGTTCCTCACTTGCCCCTTTTTACTTCAACCCCAGTCTGCCGAGATGACCATGGTTAGCAATGCACTGGGCAGCCCTTCAAGACACTTGCCCTGGCAACCTATTCTCCTACAGTAATCTCACTGTATAGCCTATGTGTGCACTATCCTACTCTGTGTGTGTCACCCTTATCCCTTATGGACCTCTGTCTCAGCAGCACAGTCTATGAGTGTGCATTGAACAGCTGTTACAGAATAGTTTTTGAGATAGGTTTGACTAAGTTTCTTAGGATTATCTTGAACTAGCTGGTTTGGATGGGATACGAACACCTGGTGACTCTCCTGCCTCAGCCACCTGAGTGCTGCAATTAGATATATCTAATTGCAATCTACCACCATGCCCAATCCATTAAAAAGCCTGTACTGGCTAGTTTTGTATCAACTTGACACAGCTGGAGTTATCACAGAGAAAGGAGCTTCAGTTGAGGAAATGCTTCCATGAAATCCAACTGTAAGGCATTTTCTCAATTAGTGATCAAGGAGAAGGGCCCCTTGTGGGTGGGACCATCCCTGGGCTGGTAGTCTTGGTTCTATAAGAGAGCAGGCTGAGCAAGCCAGGGGAAGCAAGCCAGTAAGAAACATCCCTCCATGGCTTCTGCATCAGCTCCTGCTTTCTGACCTGCTTGAGTTCCAGTCCTGACTTCCTTTAGTGAAGAACAGCAATGTGGAAATGTAAGCTGAGTAAACCCTTTCCTCCCCAACTTGCTTCATGGTCATGATGTTTGTGCAGGAATAGAAACGCTGACTAAGACAAAGCCTTAATGAACAATACCATTAGAATTCTAACATTCTATAGATACCATGTATCCGGCTAAGCCTAATAGTAAAGTTACACAAATACACAGCATGTCATGACTTTTGTGTGGACAGTCATGAGAATACCTCTGACCACTGACTTGTGTGACAGCACTCTGAAGTCTAAGGCACACTGATCCCAGGGCCACCTCCTCATGAGTCATTCTTGCTATAACTGAGCAGAGTGGAAGAGAAAGGTGCCTCTAAATGCCTGGGTGATGGGCTTTTCTGATGGATGGTTGTTTCAACATTTCCCAAGAGCCTTGTGGGGAAGTCCCCTGACACACGTAGCAGCCTAAGGTGTACACAGGCCATTCCTTCTTCCAAGGTCAGCTCAGCGCTGGAGTCCAACAAACCCCAGGCTCCTCTGGCTTCCCCCATGCTCTCTCAAACTTACTGTGCAAACCTCCTGCAATCTAATCTAACCCTGCGCCTGCATCACAAGATTTGAACTCTCACAGCATGCTAGCTCTCTCCAGAGAAAGCATTAAAAGCGTCCGAGGCGTAAGTGATTACTCTGACCTTAAAATAGAAACTTAGAAAAGACTCCTCTTTAATTAGGACATCTGCCTCCAGTTAACGGTGCCGTGGATGGCATGGTATATTAAGAATCTTTGAAACATCCTTTTTAGTTTCCAACATGTCAGAAACTATTTTCTTCTTTTGACTAAATTTGATCTCAACTGACAACGCTGCTTCCGGCTGTATCCAGATGCCCTCATTTCCCCCTTGCTGCTGCTTCAGGATAACGCCAGTCCACACTGCCTGATGCTAGCTGAACTAGATTCACTATCCCATGCAGAACAATGGCCTGCATTACTCAGAAAGGGCTCCCGAGGAGATAACTTTTAAGTCTTCCTGCTTTAAGGGAGGGAGGTGGGGGAAAGTAGATCTTGCTTTATTTAGCTCCACATAACTGATTAAGGCTCAAACCCAGAAGAGTGCAGACACTTTCTAAAGATGTCACCATTATGCACTCTACTTCGTGACAAATATTTTAGAGAAATATTTTGATTGCAGCTTTTACGCAATAGCCTTCTGAAGTTAAATTGTAAAGTATAATAAATGCCCTATCTAATGATACAATATAGCCAAATTCACAGTTGATTCATCAAAACTAGCTGAGCAGTGGTGGCACATGACTTTACTCCGAGCATTGGGGAAGCAAAGGCAGGCAGATCTCTGTGAGTTCAAGGCCAGCCTGCTCTACAGATTAAGTTCTAGAGCAGCCTGGGCTACACAGAAAAACCCTATCTCAAAGAAACTAATCTAATGTATTAGGATTTTAAAACAAGCCATGCACATCACAGATATAACAGATAATCACGTGGAATGAGCATGCAGGATGGAAGAGGTAACTCTGGGGTCCAACCATAGCACCTCAGAAAAGGCCCCTCACACATTTTGACTTTCACTGTAAGGCCAACCTTTCTTTAAAAAGGATTCACTAATTGGAGCTTTTCTTTCTTGCAAGAATGATACATGTATTTATCATGATTTCTAGCTCAAATTTCTCTAAAATGAAAAATGGGTTAAAACCTTGGTGAATTCATCTGAGTGTGGTACTGGCTACATCTCAGCAGCTCTCACCACACTTTATATTGTTAACTGAACTCAACAGCAGGCTTTAAGTGTCCCTTCCCTAATTATATTTCCAAAGCACCCACCTCAGATGCCCCTGGAATGGCAACTTTTTAATACTCTACACATTGCTGGATTATACAGTATTTATCAATTTATGGCATCAAAATGACAATCCAAATGGGATGGGTATATGGGAATACACCCAAGTAAATTTTGGAAGGTACAAACTTTTTTTTATAATTTCACAGAGCTTCATTGGGTAGGACAGAGGGCCACAATTCTGCCTGCTCACCCATAAACATTTAAAGTGTTATTGCTCTGAAATCCCTGTAATCTCCTTCATGACCTCCATTGGAATTTGAAGAGAGTATGACCAGGAAAGCTCAAAGCTTCCTTCCTTAAACACAAGCAGTAGTGTTTACAGTTCACCTTTGCACTGGAGGTGAAAATCACACTGGAATTTATCACTAAGCCAAATTTATTTTTCTGGAAGGTACAAACTTAGGACAGAGGTAAGGCTCACTAGGAAATGATCTGCTGGGCAAGTGCACTCAGCTGGATGTGGCAAGTTCTCCAGAGGGCACCGGGGAGCTTGAAGCAGAGCTAGCTCAGCAGTATGTGGTGTGCACGCCCTCTGTTCCGGACACCCAGTGCTTCTTTTTGCTTTCAGTTCCCCCTTCGAGGTCCCCTCGAGGGCTAGGGGCACCAAGGGTCTCCCCTCTTTTCCTCTATTGCTTGGATATCTAAGCATTATTTTAAGGCTCTCATGCTGACAAACCACCATTAACAGAATAATACTAAAATGTTAATAACCTTATTTTCTAATGAGAAATCTTATAATTAGTTCATTAGGTATATATAACTATATCATTAAGTACAAATCCTGTAAAGACAGGGGATAGCAAATTTATTCTGTGAAGAATCAGATAAATATCTTAGGCTTATAGCCACCTTACACCTTCTTTGTCTTGTCGAATACCTGTAGTCTGCTGTAGAGAGGGAGGTGTCCCAGACAATGCTGTACTTCTCCAGACATCTAGTGCGTATGTAGAGCGACTAACATTTGGTTCAAAGGGTTACAATATGCTAGCCACACAGAGATGTGGTTTTTTTGTGAATATCTGATTCAGTTCACACTGCCTCTTGTTCTATACTTACTATTATTACTATTTTTACTTTTACAAATGAAGAAATTTAGACTCAAAAGATTAAAGAACTTACTCACTATTAGTAAATGCTGAAATCAGAGTACAAATTCAGAAAGACCAAATCACTAAAGCCTGCCGCTTCCGAAAGGCTTCCAGCTAATGTGCCCAAAGACGCATAAATAGTGGCCTGGCACACAGTAACACACTGAGCTTCTGATACTGTATAGCTTACTAATACTAAAGAAGGATTGGACAACATTACAATTCAACAATGAATGTCTAGTAATATAATACCAAACACCGATACCAGATCCTGAGTGTCATGAAGCTAAAATTAGGAATCACTGCTTTGATTTTTCAATAAGGCAATATGATAAAATCTTAATAATGTGACTAAGAAAATAAATTACCTTCAAAATGTAACATTCAGTTTGTCTTACCAAACATTAAAATAAATGGCATTTTAAAATGGGAGGTCAGCAACAGAGTGGTTGTTTGGGGGTAGCTGTTGAGGTGCTAGGAGGAAATGCGAGAAAGCAGAAATGCTCAATATGTAGACAGGACTCATCAGCTAATCAAGTGGAGTCCAGGCAGGAGATTGACGCAGCTGAGCTCCACAAATCAGCAGCAGTGTGTTGCTTAGCACTGAGAACAGCGTCAGGAGGAGAACCTGAGTAGCGGCTGAGAGCTCCGAGACCACTGGACTTACCTGATACCTCCCACCCTTAGTAAACTCCCTTCACCTCTGACTGAGGCAGAAGTGCTGGGGGTAAGTAAGGACAGAGATAAAGATAGGGTCTACTCACAAATGTATATTTTCTGAGCTATTTGTCTCAATTCTTCGAACTTAACAGAATTACTATGAACTAAAGTTAAAATTTGAACCAGAAAGATAACATGATGCAGAATTTACTATCATAATATGCAAAACAAGGTAGCAAAATAGGTCATATTTTAAAATATCTCCTTAGGAAATTGCTTTTCTATTAATCCAGATTTCCTTTTTACTGCAAGATGAACAAAACTAACCATAAATGAAAACCAGATCTAACACCTGGGGGGGTCATGACCTCTTCAGCAAACCTTTATCTCCAAAAATATATTATGATTCATAACAGTAGCCAAATTGCAGTTATGAAGTAGTGCAAAATGATTTTATGGTTGGGTCACTACAACATGAGGAAGTGCATTAAAGGGTCACTGAGTTAGGGGCTGGAGAGACAGCTCGATGCTGAAGAGCACTTGTTGCTCTTCCGGAGGACCTAAGATCAGCTCCTAGTCCAGTCTAAGGCACAAAAGGGAATGGCCACATGTAAGCACTGAGGACAAACTGCAAATGTTCACGGTCATGAGATTCGGCCTTTCCTCTGTGGCAGCCGTAGCTTTAGGGTCCCATAAGCAGAACTTCAGTGCTCATGTGACCTCAAGAAAAAATTGGGTACAAAATGAAGTAAAATTTTAAAATAGTATTGGCAAAATACAGACAGACAGACAGACAGACAGACACACACACACACACACACACACCTCACAGTTTAGTAAATGTATACATATGACATGTAAAACATATTGTCTAATCTCTACCAAGTTCTGTATTTTGGTATAATAATGAAAATTTCATAAGAATTAAGAAAGTAGTAAGTGTAGTTATGTATGTCTGGTAGGCCAGCACTCAAGAGATTAGATAAGAGAATTGTGAGTTTGAGGCCAGCTAGAGCTATATAGCTAAACTTTGATGATATTGATGATGATGATATAACCTAGAAAAATATTAATATGTATTACCTATGTCACCAAATTCTGAGCAGTAAACAGTCTCATTAGTATACGGTTGTCACAATTAACTGGACAGTCAGTAGGATTTCTGAGTTTAGGAGGTATCCCTGTATTCTAAAACTACTGCTATGGAGTCTTCAACATTACTTCTTGGGTGGAGACTGCTCAGTGGATACAGTGCTTGCCATACAAAGATAAGGACTAAAGTCTGTGGTTTCCCTCAGAGCCCATATAAAAAGCAAGTAGCCATGGCTTCTGTCTCTAATGCTAGCACTTCTGAGGCAAAGGTAGGTGAACCCTAGGAACCACGATTGGCAAGTTTTGGGTCCAGCCAAAAACCCTACCTCAGAATGGAAAATGGTCAAGGAAGACACTTGAACTCAATGTGGGCCTCCACACACATGTGCACCCTTACCTGCATACAAGCCTGCTTACACACACACACATACACACACACACACGCACACACACACACACACACACACACACACACACACACACCCCACTGCAAAGTCGGCTTCATCCTCTGCAGGTGCACACAGAGGAACTTCCGACCAACCTTCCTATTTGAAGTGTGGAGGGAGAACTGTCTGGTCCCTCAGACTTCTGGCTGGTTCTCATCCACAGTTGAGACCTGCCTAAGTTTCTTTCCCTCCAGTTCTAACAAACAATTTCTATTTTTTGTTAATTTTTTTCTTCTGTTAAGTAGATTTTGGGTAGTTGACAACCAAAAGAGCATGACCAAAACAATGAGTAGGCTTTAATTTGAAATCTAAAAATCCTGAGCTATCTCAGCAGTCAAGTCTAAAGCACAAAATATATTTTTAAGTACAATGTAAATCAGACCTCCTAATCAGTGTTATTCATAAACATCCTCTATTCAGAATCGCAGAATTTGAGCCAAAGTGCATCCAATACAATATATGCTATTCATGTAGAAATTATTTTATTACATGTTTATTATTATAGTAATACAAATATTACTATAATGCCCATAAAACTAAAAACTGCATAACTACATTTTCTGTCAGAAAATGAATTTTAGACCCATTTTAGGCAGAACACTTTCTTCTGATGAAATCTTAGGTTCACATGGATTTGAGCAGATTTGCTCAAACTGAAACTTGTGCATATGTGAGCCTGCAGGCACGAAGCCCTGTCTGGTGGCCAGCTTCTCCTCTGCCAGATTCTGACCCTGAACAGCTGCTGTGGAGCCCCGTGTCTACAGAAACTATGGCTTGAAAACCACCTACTCTTCTCTGAACCTATGTCACAACACCAAGTCAATCAGTCCCCTACCTGTGAGCTCTGAAGCTTTTCCCATCAACACAAATGTCAATGTCAGGGTAATACTGATTCGTGTAAAGCTTCAACAAATCTCCTCCTAATTCAGACGCAGGCTCCAAGTCATAATCATCTTTAAAAGAGAAGATAAAAAGCAGCTCCTTTAATATTAGACATCCCCAAACTTCATTTTCTAATGCCTGCAAAAGATCTTCTTCATAATTTTCTCAATTAAGTAAAATACGTAAGCAGCAAATTGAAAATACAGTAAAAACTTTTAAATCACTTTATTTCCTATTTTGAAATATGTATTAATTAAATATACCTTGAAATATAGTTATATTCATATATGTCAATACTATATATCAAGAATAAACTTTATGACTAACTGAATTAGCAAAAGGTATGTCTGCAGTACTGATGTTCCTTTCTAACACTCAGTTCCTTGCCTCCTAAGCTATTGCTTGGACACTGACTGGCCTCCAGAGGTCCATCTGTAAAAGGCCTAGAATATGCTGTGGTTCTACTAGAGATTCTGTGGCCACTGACGGTGTGGGAACAAGTGGGAAGTGTTTCCATCACCCGAAATGAATTGTCAGACCCTGGCCTCAAACTAACTACATAGCTATACATGATATTCATTCATGAGTCTCCTGCCTCTAACTTCCAGTCTGCTAGGATTACAGGATTGTGTCACCGCGTGGTTTATGTGGCATTGGGAATTAAACCCAGGACTTCTTGCATGCAAGGCTGTCCCTCTGCCAGCTGATCAGCACCCCAAGTCCTCTTCCTCTTCTGCTTCCGCCATGAGGTGAGCAGTCAGTTCTGCCCAATGTGCTCTACCACTCAGTCCACTGTGTGTACCAGAGGCACAGAGGAAAGGTGAAGACCCCTAGATCATGAGCCTAAGCAAACCTCTGTGTGTGTGCTTGTGCACGTGTGTATGTGTGCGTGTGTGTGTGTGTGTGTGTGTGTGTGTGTGCACATGTGCGAGTGTGTGTATCAGGGGTCACCAGGATCTGGAGCTGCTGCTGTTTGTGAGCCACAACACGTGGGTGCTGGGAAACGAACTCAGGGGCTGTATGCCAAATAAATCAGAAATAAACCGTTTGCCAGGGTATTCTACCACAGCAACTGAGCCGCTGATCCATGGTGCCTGGCTCCTCTGTCCTTTGTCACATTAGGCTATTACACCCCAAAATACACAGTGTGAAAGTTCCTACCAGCCCCTAAAAGCTCACAGTCTGATACTTCCTGTGTTTACAGCCCTCTGAAGGCTCTCTTCTCTGCCCCTGGCCTGTCACAGCAGCTCTTTTACTCTTCTCAGGGTGTTAGAGAGAAGCTTCTTTATGTTTCTGACCCCATTTATGCTGCTTGTGGTTTTAATGCTTTCCTACCCAAAGGCCTGACAGTGACTCCCATGGTCTCAGCACTTTCTCCTAATAAAGACTTCTGAAGGGCAACTTTGTGTTAGCTCCTCTAAGGACTAACTTGCCAGGCCTCCCTTTCTCATCTCTAAGAACTTTATCTCTAAGAACTGTCCAGTTTGCTTCTGAGTGCTGTCTGATTCACCAATTGTTCCTTGGTAAAACTAAACTCAGCTAAATTTACTTGTTCTTAAAATTATATTTAACAAACCATATCCGATGAAGGCTACTTAATAGATTTCTACTAACCAAGTTAATTCAGTACAAACTACAATGAAAGAATTATGTGGACCACTCTGAAGGGCCCATAATCCATCCACCGCTCAGCACACTGGCTGCTCTATCCAAATCTATCTTGATCCCCACAGTCTACTTTCAACAGAGCATCCAGAGCACAATCTAGTCAGCTCAACCCTCTGCAGGGCTGGAGAGACAGCTAAATGGCCAAGAGCACTTGCTGCTCTTGTAGGGCCTGGGTTCAGATCCTAGCAACAGCAGAGCAATTCAGAACTACCCATATTATGTTGGAGCATCTTTTGGGTATATTCTCAGGAGAGGTATTGCTGGATCCTCTGGTAGTACTATTTCCAATTTTCTGAGGAACTGCCAGACTGATTTCCAGAGTGGTTGTACCAGCTTGCAATCCCACCAGCAATGGAGGAGTGTTCCTCTTTCTCCACATCTTCACCGGCATCTGCTGCCACCTGAGTTTTTGATCTAAGCCATTCTGACTGGTGTGGTGTGGAATCTCAGGGTTGTTTTGATTTGCATTTCCCTGATGACTAACGATATTAAACATTTCTTTAGCTGCTTCTCTGCCATTTGAGATTCCTCAGTTGATAATTCCTTGTTTAGCTCTGTTACCCAGTTTTTAATAGGGTTATTTGGTTCTCTGTAATCTAACTTCTTGATTTCTTTGTATATATTGGATATTATCCCTCTATTAGATGTAGGGTTGTTAAAGATCTTTTCCCAATCTGTAGATTTCTGTTTTGTCCTATTGATAGTGTCCTTTGCTTTGCAATTTTATGAGGTCCCATTTGTTGATTGTTGATCTTAGAGCCTGAGCCACTGGTGTTCTGTTCAGGAACTTTTTCCCTGTGCCCACGTGTTAAAGGCTCTTTCCCAGTTTCTCTCCTAAAAGATTCAGTGTATCTGCTTTTATGTGGAGGTCCTTGATCCACTTGGACTTGAGCTTTGTACAAGGAGATAAGAATGGATCAATTTGCATTTTCTTACAAGCCGACCACCAAAACTTGAACCAGTACCATTTGTTGAATATGTTATCTTTTTTTCCACTGGATGGTTTTGGCTTCTTTGCCAAAGATCAGGTGACCATAGGTGTGTAAGTTTATTTCTGGGTCTTCAATTCCATTCCACTGATCTACCTGTCTGTCTCTGTGCCAATTCTATGTAGTTTCCAGTTCCAGGGGCTTTAGTGCCCTTTGCACTCTGCATGCACGTGGTACATGCAGGCAAAAATACCCATATATATGACATAAAAATAAATAAATACTTTTTAAAAACTTGTGCTGACACATTTCTTTAATCCTAGCACTTGGGAGGCAGAGACAGGCAGATTTCTGAGTTTGAGGCCAGCCTGGTTTACAGAGTAAGTTCCAGGACAGCCAGGGCTACACAGTGAAACCCTGTCTCAAAAAAAAAAATAATAACAAAACAAACAAACAAATAAAAAACTCATATTGTTCATTTCATATCTTTTGGAGTAAAACCCAGACTTTAGCATTGTGTTTCAAGCCCCATAGCACCTGACTGCCTACACCTTTCTGACTTCAGTCCATTTATTTCTATGTCAAACTCTTCCTCTTATCTCCAACCTGGGACAGACTCACTTTCAGACTTTGCACTGAACACTTCTGCCTTGCACGTTCTTCTCCAAGGTACCTCAATGGCTAACCTCTCCTTTCTTTCTTCAAATCTTCCACCACTCTTTATTTAATGAGGCTGAGGCTGCTGACTCCGTCCCTGTCCTTCCTATGTCACCTATGCAGACATCTCCTTCTTCTGCAGGCTAGTGTCGATCCTACCTCACCCTGAGTTCTCTAACTAGGTACAAGGAGCCAGTGATGCACTTCAGTCATTCCTTCAGACCTAGGATGGTGTCTAACACATCTCCTAAATAGTCACTGAATAATGTTAAATGCTACATATACATCTGAAGAGCTAAGCATCAGGCAAGGAAAGATGCAACATCTACAATTCCTTCAAAAAACTTAAACCATATAATATAATGGGAGATGTGAAAAAAATGCTTGACACAAATGGAAAAAATCTAGAAACATATCAAAAGGAAACCAAGTTAATTTGATAGGTTACACTAAATATCACAACCTTCATCCTGTACTCCAATAGTACTGAATCTGAATGTACTGTAACAGTGGGCAATAAAGACATACACTCGGTCCCAGTTTCCCTGGGTCCTGGTGGAGCTGCTAAAATTCTCAAATTTCCTGAGAGAAGCATCTTTGTTGTCCATAAATGAGCCCTTAAGGATGACACCTACTTTAGGCTAACAGGCAAATTAGGGAAGTGCCCCCAGGTGACCTTGAGATAGGAATTTCCAGAAAGACTAAACTACTCCAGCCTCTGGGCAGTGCAGGGCACAGCTCAATAGCAGTACACCTACCTGCACAAGCAAGGTCCTGAACACATTCCCTAGCACCACTGCCAATAAATAAAAACCAAAAATAAAACTCATAAAGGAAGGAAGGTCCTGGGCTCATGCTCTAGCACTGCCCTCACCAAAACAAATGAACATACACATCTCACAAAGAAAGAAAAAAGGAAGGAAACAAAGCGAGTTAAAAATAATTGCAGAGGAAACCATTGGTGGCTCCTCCAGAGGACCAGGGTTCAGTTCCTAGCACCCACATCAGGCAGCCTACAATAACTTCTAACTCCAGCGGA
Organism: Mus pahari; assembly: GCF_900095145.1. Classification (NCBI taxonomy): domain Eukaryota; kingdom Metazoa; phylum Chordata; class Mammalia; order Rodentia; family Muridae; genus Mus; species Mus pahari. The sequence goes on along the minus strand of NC_034602.1, from coordinate 95,334,521 downwards.
TTTGACACCTCTTCTGGCTTCTGCACACACAAATGCATGCAAGCACACACACATGAACAAACAAATACCAAAATTCCAGAAAAGTCTCAACAGGAACACTTGGATTTGTCAAATAATAAGCACTACCCTGATGCCATGCAAACAAAGCCTTCAATCATTTCACAGATCTTCGGGATATACAGCATTCATTTGCATACTCACATTAGCATAGTATACTCAAATTAGCATACTGTACAGTTGAGGCCATCATGGTTACATGTGAGCTGAACAAGCACTGACTGTTTTTTCTTGTCAATACTCCCTAAAAAGCAGTGTAAGAACTACTTACACTGTGTTAGGTGTTCTCAGTAACCTAGAACTATAAGCATACAGGAGATGTAGAAATCGTACATAGCTCTATGCTCTTCATACAGGGGATGTAAGCATCAGCAGGCTTGGGTGTCCTGGGTAAGAGAAGGCCCTGGAACCAGTCCTCTGTGAGTAACAAGATACGAATACATTTCCAGCAAGCATTTCTTTCACGCTTTCATAACTACTCTGCTTTGGACAAACACAGTTACCCTTTCTGTGTGACTCCCACAAGCTCAAGTCTCTAACTGCGTCCTGCCTGTACCCTAACCCTCCCTGTTCCCGTTATAAATAAATAAGCCGATGTCCCACTTTCCCTCTGCTTCCAGACAGGCGGTCCTGTACTTCGCCTGGACTATCCTTCCTTTAAGTAGTTTTGCTGCATTAATTTGTTTTTCTTTGGGATTCAACCAAAGCGTATGCAGGCCTGCATAGGCTAGTAATTCCTGCTAAGGCAGGAAGATGGCAAGCATAAAGCTTATGTGGGCCTCAAGGTGAGTTCAAGGCCAGGCAACTTGGTGAACAGGACTAGGGATATGCTCAGTGTTAGACTTATTTCTTTAACAGTGTAAACTAATTTTTATCCCTAGAATAAAACAAAACTACAGTAAAAGAAGTTGCCTGCACCATGCAACTTTCTCTGGATGTGTAGTTCAGGTTACATGTGCTCTATCTGTATTCTCTCAACAACCTGTGCCACACCCACCTGACGATCTCCACACTAGACTCAGGGCAGGACCACTGTCTCCTTTACTTTCCTCAAAGAAAAGCTGTGATAGTGACTGGAACGGCACCTCAGGAGTAAGGAGCTGGTACAGAGGACATGGTAGCAGAGCACACTTCTTTGGGGAAAACATCAAGCGATTACGAGACTACACCTCAGAGTGCAGGTATTACGGGGTTTTCCTGCCACCATGGAGAGAGTGGCTGAGTAGTAAATAAGCCTTCTCCACGTAGGTTCACTGGCCAAGGTAAAGAACTCCTGTGTAGCCCTGGCAGAGCCTCTGTCAGCAGGACAACTAGCTATCAGGCACTAACTTGTCTGTTCTTCTGTGGGCCTATTGTCCCTTATAATCACTGGGAATAAAATAATAAAATCAGTTTGTAACTGCTTCTTAGGGTTTTGAAAGAGATTAAGCAAATGAACAGGCAGGCCTACTTCAAAATCAAGACTATCTACTCATTTATTCATAATTAAGTATTATGAATATAATAAGAACAAATTCTGAGATTTAATCAGTTTGGCTGTTGCTCCTCATGAAACACTAGTAATAAGATATTACACAATCATGTCCTATGCATAAACCCTCAGCATTTCTTAATTTGGTGGGAGTGCTGCTGTTTTTTTCCATAGTGCAATTTCACTGCACAGGCATGGTAACATGAGGCCTCACTACAGTGCCTCATGGACTTAATGTCAATTAAACGGCACCAAGGTGGTCCATGAATAATATAAGGTCTACTGTTTGATCCAAAGGCCTCAGGTTCCTGTTGGAATATTGCCTATCTAATTAATCTCTGTTTTCTATTAATTAATAATTAACTTTCAATCTGCAAGCATTGTGACGCCTATTTCCATAAGAAAACAGTCATTTTCAAGATGGAATACCACATGCTCTGTAGTATTTATGTACAATGAACATTACGAACAATTCATGTGTTTCTTAACCATTTAACCAGTGAAACTGATTATCATTTTTACCAGGTTATATTCTTTTGTAAATGCCTCAAGACAAAGTTTCCTTGCTATGGCAACTGTTGTGTTTCCTGGCCAGTTGAGGAATGTATATGCTGTGTTAGAACTAGCTCCCTGTTTGCTAGAACTTCTCTTCTTACTGGAGCATATTAAATGGAGGTGGCAGTGCTAAGGCTGAAGTTGCCGGAAAGACGATGAGGAACTGTATGTAACTATGTATGTAACTATGTCTGCAGTAATTACTCAGGGAATGACCGCAGTATGGCTTCCCTTTTCCAGGTCCCTTAAACAAACAAGGCCTGGCAGAGCAGCTCCATAGTTCTTCTCTATTACAGGATATATCTAAGCACGTGGCTATAAAGTTTTATGAAAATCCAACAAACATCTCACCCTTGGAAATAAAGCTGTCACCTCCACCAGTAATATCCTCTGGAATTTCGCCTTTCCCAAGAAAACGGTCAGATGAAGTTCTATACTGCGGGAAGCTGACATCTGGCCCCTTTTCTGGCATTAAGCTTCCCACTTTCAGCTTTTTAACAATTTCCTCTTCATAGCTTTTTATGCTTTTGTTTGATGAATATACAATCCTAAAAGACAAAATATAAAATATTAATTAAGATAAAGGTGATTTTTTTTTTGTCTTTTTCTCTGAGACAGGATCTCCTTGTGTCCCACACTGGTTTTGAACTCGCTACGGTGCAAAAGTGGCCTGCATCTCTCACATGCTGGGGTTATGGCCTCCATCTCTCACATCCAAGGCACGTGGTGTGGAGGATGCGGCACCTGCTGACCATGCACAAGGCCCTGCAAACAAAACAAAAAACAAGCAAAAAACCAGGACTAGATGGCCTGGCTGGCAACTTTTACTAAACTCTTTAAGAATTAAATCTTTCACAATTTTTATTTACAAAAACGTATTAGAGGAACATGTCCCAACTCACTTCTGACATCCAGTATTACTGGGTTAAAGCAGACAAAGGTAAAAAAGACACAAAAAAATCATAAGAAAAGAAAAAATAAGCCACTTCTCATGATTCGTACAAGAAAACACCCTCAGCTGGGCCCAGTGCAGCTGCCTTCCCATCACTGGGGCGGCAGAGGCAGGAGGATCTCTGTCTACACAACCTGGTCTACACAGCAAGCTCCAGTGCAGGAGGATTGCACAGAGACACTCAAAAGAAAAAAGAAAAAAGAAAAAAAAGAGGGAGGAAAAAAGGAAGAGAAGGGAAAGAGGAAGGAAATGAGAAGGAAAAAAACATCAACAAACTGATAGCTAACTGAACCCAGCAACATATGAATACGATTATACAACACAACCAGTGAAGTTTACTTCAGGAAACAGGGAGTGGTTGGATAAGAGAAAGTCAGTATTATTCACTGTGCAGACAGAATGAAGGACAAAAGCCACATATGAGGCTGATGCTTAGCACTGAGTGCCTCCTTGATGGCCATGAAGCCACAGTGGGTCTCTTGGCATGGTTGTATTTGTAAGCGAGCCTGTAAGGGTGGAGGAGGACTTGCAGGATTTAAGACGAGAGGGGCTGGGGAGCAGGCTCAGTGGGCAAGAGCACTTGCTACACAAGCATGAGGATCTGAGTTCAGATTCCCAGAACACACATAAAATGATGGCATGGTGCACAGTCCTATAACCTATTGGGGGATGGAGACAGTTGCATCCTGGAAGTCTGCTGGGGAGCCAGCCTAGCCAAACTGGCAAACCTCTGCCTTAGTAAGGAACTTCATCCGAAGCGAGTAAGGTAGAACACTATTGGAAAACTCGTGCTGCCCCTCTGCCCCCTGCAGGCACAGGCACAGGCACATGCACATGCACACTCACACTCACATGCATGCTGCACAGGGCCATCTGGGAAAGCCAGAGTTGGTCAGGAGGGAGGAAAATGAGAAAGCACAAAGAAAAGCCTTGTTTGTGGTTTCTGTGGGAGGGAATGAGCAAGATGAGGTGGCACCTGAACAGGATTAGGAATCAGTGTGGGCGGGCATGTGAGTAAGGGCTGATCTCTCTCGCCATCTGCTACCTGGCCTGGTGTTTAGAAGAGAACGTTGGAAAAAAGAAGGTTGGCTGTGTACATGGACTCATGACTGGATGGCTTGCAAACGAAAGATGTATTTACAGGCAAGTCATTAGCTACATCTAGGAATCAGCTAACCCTGGAAGGGGCAGTCTCTCCTCTGGTATAGTAAGAAACTCAGTAAGACTCCAGAAATCAAAGCATCAAGAATACATGGCTAAACGTTGTAACTATAATCTCAGAAATATTTTTAAGGATGCATGGCTTCAGCTGAGTGGCAGCTGCTGTGACCTCAGGCTAGAAGACCACCTGAGCCCAAGAGCTCACAGACAGACAAGGCAATCTAGCAAGATCGCCTCTCAATAAATAAATAAATTATTTAGAATAAATACATAGCTGGCATTTGTGTCTCAGTGGCAGAATGTATGCTTAGCATGAACAAACCTCTGGACTAAATACCCACCCAACATACAGAAAACACAGCTAAAGAATAACCTACTACCCACTTCCACCCTGAGTAACAAGGGCCGCAGCAGAGAGAAAAGAGGGGTCTCTGTTCTGGGCCTGGCTGAGCTGGCTGACACTGTCTGGTAGCAGTTCTCAGTTACTAAGGCCAGACTGAACTCGGAGGTCCTTTTTCTTTCTTTCACGTGCATACACACACTTTCACAATAAGCACACTGTTAAATCTTCTTTGAAAATGGAATATTGCTTTACGATCTTAAGGTAAACTTTAATCTTGAGGTGATTCGAAAGCCCAATTTCCAAACGACAGATGAGTCAGAGTTTCAGAACTTTGTTTTATACTCAAGTGCACACCACTGACTACAGAGTCCGGGGTACGGAAGAGAGTTTCAGGAGCTTCATGAATAAAGTGAAGCAACTTACAGATGATTCTATTTCATGTCACAAAACTTCAAAATGCTATTTTATCAAATTTCTTCTTTAAAAAGTCTCAATCAGGCCAGCTGTGATAGTGCATGTCTGGACATCAGCACTTGGTAGGCAGAGATAGATGGATCTCTGTGAGCGACTCCAACCTGATCTACATAACAAGTTCCAGGCCAGCCATGGCTACACAGTGAGATGCTGTCTCAAAATTAAGTAGAAAATAGAAAAGAATGAAAAATCTAAATCAATGTTTTCTATTAGAATATGCCCTTTAGGCTTTATGTTAATGACAAATTTCAATGTAATCTACTAAAAAACAAATAGAGGAGATACATCCTGAGTGCAAAGCAGCAGCTGAGGTGGCTCCTGGGATACACACATCATCAGACATCCAAGTTCGAGGAGCTTGCATAACCACAGACCCACCATGACTACTTAGCATTAACAGAGTGTGATTATGGGATAAAGCACAAAGCCAGCTATTCTAACTTCCTTATCCTAGCTGAGAAAACTGAAGCTGAGAGCAATTATACAACAGGACAATGAACAGTAGAAGGCAGATGTCTCCCTCTGTCCCTGTCCTCAAGCTCAGAGCTTCCTTCACACCCCCATACACTGAGTCATTCTAGAACTCACTATGCAGAGCAGACTGGCCTTAAACTCACGAAGACCTACGTGCCTCTGACCCACAGTACTGGGATTAAAGGTGTGTCCCACCACGGCTTGCCTATTCACTACCCCTTTTTAAAAAATATATTTAACTATATTGTTTTATATGTATGAATGTTTTGTCTGCATGTGTGTCTGTATACCATGTGCGTGCCTGGTACCTATGGAAGTCAGAAGAGGGTAATAGATCCCCTGGAACTAGTTAGGATGGTTGTGAGCCACCATGTGTATGCTTAGAATTGAACCCAGTTCCTCTGGATGAGCAACGAGTGCTCTCTAAACCGCTGAGCCACTGCTACAGTTCCCTTCCCTATCACTTTTAATAATGGCAAATAACAGTTAACATTAATGTAATCTCTCCGTTTCCCTATTGTGTAAGCTCTGGCCTACTCTCAGGCCTTTCCCTTCTTCCTTCCTTCCTTGTAAATGTCACTTTTATCTCTGATTTGTTGTCTCAGATGATGGTATAAGAGCCATACCCAAGCTGTGCAAATACACAGCTTGGGCTGAGCCCAGAGGGCTTCTTTCTCTAAGTATCCTGGGTCTACTCCTGGAAGCCTCTAGTCTCTGTACAATCTAATCTTCCAAGATGACGAATTAAAGGCAGCTTCTCACTGAATTGCTATGCTTGGCCTCATACTACCATTGGTAATCTGTTCTAATCTTCTGGCTCCTCATTCCCTGGCTCATTCTGTCTTCATCTGTGTCTAGCTTGGTCTCTCTGCAACCAGTCGTTGTAAAACTATCCTGGTAAAACTGCTACACACACACACACACACACACACACACACACACACACAGTTCTCTGTCTGTGTCTCTTTGTTTCTCTGTCTGTGCGCCTCTCTCTCTCTCTCTCTCCCTCTCCCTCTCCCTCTCCCTCTCCCCCACTCCCACTTCTCTCTAGTAGCCTCTCTTCCCTGTGCTGTTCTTGTGTGAGCTGGGCACATCCTATCTCTGACTCATTCTGTCAAATCTTTCTCTGATTCATCATTTTATCTGTCCCCCAATTAGACATCACTTTCAAACACGGCTGCTTCCTTCTATAAACTAACCTTACCTTCATTGTTAGAGATTAGAGGTATGTACTAAGGGCATGACTATATTCCAGACAGATAACACTGTAATCTAGAGGTGTCTGAATTCCAGCCAGATCATACAGACCTAGAAGGTCTGTGGATGTAATCCCTTAACAGAGCAGCCAAGTTGCTGGATTAAAATTCCTCTATCCATCCTTCCATCCAGTTCATTTGTTCCTCTCTTTCTTCCCTCTTCCCTCCCTTCCCCCTTGCTTTCTTTCTATCCCCCCCCTCCCCCCCCCATACCTTCTGGGAACATAGTTTCTCTGGGAACATGTAGCCCTGGCTGTCCTTTACTCATTCCATAGACCAGGCTGGCCGTGAACTCACAGAGATCTGCCTGGATCTGCCTCCCGAGTGCTGGGACTAAAGGCGTGCACCACCATCACCATGTACCAGGATCAACTGTTCTTATTCATTTATTTATTCATTTGAGACAGGGCCTCATTCTTCATTCATTCATTCATTCATTCATGAATGACAGAGTCTTTGTATGCAATCCAGACTGGCCTCAAACTTGTGATCCTCCTGCCTCAGCCTTCTGATGCTGAATCATAGGCATATAAACCACATCCAGCAGTGGATCAGTCTTGAGTTTGCCTCTGCCAATACAAAGTCTCTACTATTAACAAAAGCATTTAAATGGATAGATTTTATTAGATTATGTACATAATGAGAATATGCACATGCATTTTTAAAAGTCAACTGTTTATCATATTTGAATGTAAGATGAGGCACTTACTGTAAAAATGCTTTAAATTCTGAAGCTTCAACACCATCCACAGGAACAAGCTCATTTGTTAGGTCACTTGATGTGTGTTCAATGATATGGGAATGAAAGCTGGGAGCTCTGGCTAACAACACTGCCCTGTGCACTTTGAACAGCGAGCCGCTGACAGAAAGAATGGTGTCTGTATGGATTTCCTCCCTTAAAAGCCTGTTAGGGAAAAAGGTTACAGTTGGATTAGTGATGCTAAAAACAGGTAACAGGTTTAAAACAACCTGCATACTTAGAAATGCAGTCAAAACAAAGAGGATTTCATAAAAGAAGTAAAAACATTTTAAATATTTTCTTCATTCTAGTAATAAAACTTATTTTCTGCCTTGTCCTGGCTAGTTTTATGTCAACTTGACACATACTAGAGTCATCTGAAAGAAGGAACCTCAACTGAGAAATGCCTCCATAAGATTCAGCTGTAAGGCATTTTCTTAGTGATTGATGGGGGAGGGCCCAGTCCATTGTGGGTGGAGCCATCTCTGGCCTTGGTCCTGGGCTCTACAAGAAAGCAGACCTAGCAAGTCATGGGCAGCAAGCCAGGAAGCAGCACCCTCTACAGCCTCTCCATCAGCGCCTGCCTCTAGGTCCCTGGCCTGTTTGATTTCCTGTCCTGACTTCCTTCAGTAAGGGACAGCAATGTGGAAGTGTAAGCTCAATAAACCCTTTTGTTCCCAACTTGCTTTTTGGTCATTGTGTTCCACTGCAGCAAAAGAAACCCTAAGACAGCTGCTCACATTGATTTTTCTTTAAAATGTACCTTCTTAAGTTTTATTAATGAACTAATTGTTCAAAAATCATTCTAAAACTGAACCAAAACTGTAAACAGTCAACACAACATCAGACAATGCAGATCAGAAGTAGTAACTTTGCTCTGTTAATGACCAAGTCTAAAGTGCAGCCTGGGGTATCAAGGGTGTGACACTTTGCCCTTTCCCATTCCCACCCAAAGGAATCAATCAATCATGTTCTCATCTATCATTCAAACAACAGGCTCAGGAGGTAAACCCGTTTGAATCCCTAGTGTATACACATAGTTATGGCAAAGCCCACTGATTACATGTTTATATAAACTGAAAAATAGAAAATAACAGAAAATTTCATAATCTATTCATTCACTTCTTCGTACTTGTATTTCTGCTCTCTACCTACTTAAAATACTTTATTTCACTATGCCAAATCACCAGTATCATCAAGGTATGGGTTCTCAGAGGATTTCAGTGTTGCAGGATATAATTGGCAATCACATCGATGGACCACAGAAGGATCATGTACTGGTAAAGATATCCATTACAGTGAAAGCTTGGCAAACTGCCCGAGACACTGACTCCCCTAAGGGCAGGCTAATGGCTCCTCTCTCAGTCCCATTACACAAGGTCCACGCCTCTATTACAGCATTTCTGTCATTGCATCATTATTATTTTTATGCGTCTCTCCCGACTAGATAATGAATTCCCAAAGGGCAAAAACAATGTGTCATTAGTATACAGAAAGAGTATCTGCTTGTCCACAGATCCATTTTATGCTAAAGAAAACAAATGCTTCAGAGAGCAGAAGCTTTTGAAACCTTGCAAATACGTTTTGGGTTGGTCAGGGTTTTTTGTTTTTTTTTTTTTTTTTTTTTTTTTTTTTGCAGATTGTTTTTGAAGGTAACTATATTAAAGTTTTAGGAAACTTACTTAAGTGCCACAGTGCTGTGCTGAGCCTCACGGATCACCATGCAGATACAGCCGTCCTACTAGGGGGCTCCTGCTGAGGCCAGCCTTTTTTGTTTCGTTGTTTTATTGAGATGTTTCTGTGTAGCCCTGGCTGCCGTAGAACTCAGATCTGGAACTCTATAGATCAGGCTGACCAGGAACCCACAGATCTGCCTACCTCTGCCTCCTGAGTGCTGGGATCAAAGGTGTACACCACCAATGTCCAGCTCAAGGCCTGAATCTTCTAATGTGGCAAGTTCCCAGGAGAAAAAAAATCTGACATTTAGGTAACTTTACAGGAGAACCTTCTTGTCCGCATAAATATGTTACAAATCCAAACCTGGCAGTTTTCTCTAGACATACATACCTGCCATACATTTTGATTTACACATTAGGCATATTATCTATGATAAAAATAGAGCAATACAATAATATACTACAATCAAACTTATCCAAAATTTAACAACAAAAATGTGTTGTGTTCTCAAAATTTTGCTGAAAACTCAAATTATATACCCAATTTGTCCTCTCTCCCACCCAGCGCCTCTGCTGACCCCACTACCCCTTCTAAAGGAAGGAAGGAAGCATTCAGACTGACAGCCAGCTATGGGTACAAGCCCTGCATATCAGACGCCCTGCGTTTGATCCCCACATGCCTGGAATTTCAGACACAGCAGAAACTGAAGCTGGAGAATCAGAACTTGAAGCTTACACTAGGCCTCTTTTAGCTGGGCCCACCTGGTTTACATTAGATTCCTTCCAAACAGCAAAAGTAGATTCAGGAGTAGCCAAACAGCAATGGGAAGTCCTGTCCATAACAGATAACCAGAGTGTGTGTTTGGGGGGGTGGGGGGGATTGTATGTGTTCTTTGTTTTATAAAACCACTTGTATCAGGTGCAAGTGTATCTTGCATTTTCTTTTCTTTTCTTTTTTAATGAAGTGCCTTTTTTTAAAGATTTATTTATTTATTATATGTAAGTACACTGTAGCTATCTTCAGACACTCCAGAAGAGGGAGTCAGATCTTGTTAAGGATGGTCGTGAGCCACCATGTGGTTGCTGGGATTTGAACTCTGCACCTTTGGAAGAGCAGCTGGGTGCTCTTACCTGCTGAGCCATCTCACCAGCCCTTGCATTTTCTTTAAGTTAAAAATCTTAAACATTAAGGAGTGCTTCCTGGCTCACCCAATAGTGAAAGCTGGAGAAAAAGCAGACTGGGGCAAAGGCCCAGTGTTGCAAAAGCTCAGCTTACTTCTGTCTTTCTCTTTGCCTTCTACTGTTCTGGCCTGCCCTGCCTATTTTATATTGCTGCAACAGTATACCACAGGCAAGATGTTTACAAGGAACGAGTTTATTGGCTTGCAGGTCTACAGGCAACTTCTGATCTCAAGGTTCTAACATCTGGTAAGGGGCCTCCATGCTTTATCGAATGGTGGAAGGTAAGAGGACAAGCAAGGCCAAAAGAGGGCCAATCTTTTGCATGGTGTGTGTGTGTGTGTGTGTGTGTGTGTGTGTGTGTGTGTGTGTGTGTGTGTGTACCCATCCATGCAGATCAAAGGCTGATGTCAAGTGTCTTCCTTAATAACCCTCTACATTTTTACTTTAAGACAGGATCTTCCACTGAACCTGAAACTGCCTCATTTGGTTAGGCTGGCTGGCCAACAAACCCCTAAAATCATCCTGTCTGCCTTCCAAGTGCTGAGATTACAGTGTAGACCACCATGCCCAGCTTTTATGGGAGGTTCTTGGGTACTGAATTCTGACCTTCATGCTTCAACAGCAAGCACTTTACTGAGTCATCTCCCTAGCCCCAAATTCGCTCTTTAATTAGGAAGCCGGTTTCACCCACAAGAATGGATCATTCAAGGCCTAATCACAATTTAAGGACCCACTGACAGTTAATAACAAATCAATGACAGTTATAAATTCCAGATTGAACTTTGAAAACGGCAAATATTCAAATCATAGCATAACCTATATAAAGCACTTCAGACTCCTATTGAAGTTCAGTTACCACTAAGCATTTTGTAAATATGACCTATGTACTAAGAACATAAAGACCACTAAAGACTAAAACATAATGCTTGCCCCCTGGAGTTTTAAGCACAGTAGAGAAAGACAGATCTGAAAACTAAAAGGCTTAATACATTCAACAGCAAATACACTCCTTGACCCTGACCCTCAACCACCCCAGACAGACACCACACAAGACTACAAGATATGTTGGGTAACCAGACGGAAGCAAGTTGTCCTCTTGAGAGGCTCTACTTAGCAGCTGACTCAGGCAGATACAGACACCCATGGCCAAACAGTGGATGGAGCTTGGGGACTCTTCAGGAAGAATAGGAAGGAAGATTGTGGGCCGTGAAGGGGATAGGAACTCCACAGGAAAACCAACAGAGTAAACTAACCAGGACCTTTGGGGCTCTCAGAATCTGAACCACCAAACAAAGAACATACATGGGCTGGACCTAGGCCTCCGCACATATGTAACAGATGTGCAGGCTTGGTCTTCATGTGGGTCCTAAATAACTGGAGCAGGGGCTATCCCAAAAGCCTATATGAGGGATATGCTCTATTATCTGGGCTGCCTTGGCTGGCCTCAGTGAGATTGGAAGCACCTAGCCTTGCAGAGACTTGAAGTGTCAGCATGGGGGTATATGCAGAAGGCCTCAACCAGCTCAGAGAAGAAGCGGGGATAGATGGGGAAAGGATTGTTGGAGGGCGTGACTGGAAGGAGGCACTGGGTGGGATGTAAAGTGAATAAGTAAAAAAAAAAAAAAAGAAAAAAAAACAAATTAAAAATATGTTTACTAAGTGTGATCTTTAAGGACGTTTTAGCATTGGTTCCTGGCTTTGCTCCTTACAACAAAGTACCAACTGATCCATAGGGTGCTTCGGGTGTGGTATAGAGCAAGAGGCTTTTAAAAGTGAATACCACATCCTGGTATCTGACTCTGCAGTTGCAGACATGAAGGTGAAAAAGAGGCAAAGAACTTATACAGACCCTAAAAGAGGAGAGTCAACAAACAGTCTGAGACACAGGCAAATTGGTCTTTTAGCTATCGGCCATTAGCTGGGTAAAGTGGGACTTGAAGTGAAGAGGACAAACCACCTTACAGTACAAACGGATGATGCCAGGAGCCTGAGCCAGGTGGGGTCCATGGTGACAGAAAGGATGAAATGAAAACACGTGTGGGTAGTAACTGGAGTTGGTTGGATGTAGGAGGGAAGGTGAACAATCTTTGGTCTGGATAGATAACTGGGCTCTGGTGATGCCACCAACCCTTCATCTGTACTTGCTTGTCCGAGCTCTCTTCAGCTCATCTCTTCAGATGTATGTCTAGTTGACGTCAGGACACAGCCTCCCGAATACTCATATATACTTCTTTTTCAACTGTCCTAGGATTTGGAGCTGTTCCCTGTTCTTCCCTGTCTCAGCTCGCCCACATATATTCACTCAACAACCCTGTAACTTTTCCATTCCCAGTGCCAGCATGTAGCCCTCAGCTACCATAAAATCTCTTACCTGGCTTGTTTGTTTCTAACTTCTCTTTTCCCAGAGTCAAGATCTCAATGTTAATTCTGGCTGTTTGTTTGTTTGTTTTTAGAAACACCAACAGTTCTCTGAACTACCTTCAGAATCCATCCCAAATATTTAAGTACACAAAGACTGCCCTATTATAATCTACAGTTTTAACCTATCTACCTTCACATGCTGTCATGTTGTCTGCCACAACCACAAATATCTTCAAGATAAAACAATCTGCCTTAGTTAGGACTAATGGTGCTGTGGTGAAACACCACAAACAAAGCAGCTTGGGGAAGAAAGGGGGTTTACTTTACTCAGTGCTGTGGATTAAAAAGCAGTGAGCACAGAACTCAACCAGGACAGGAACCCAGAAGCAGGAGCTGATGCACAGGGCACAGAAGGGAACTGCTTGCTGGCTTGCTCAGCCTTTCTCATACAGTGCAGGACCACCAGCTGGGGTGGCACCACCCACAATGGGCGGGTCCCTCCCCAATCAATAATTAAGAAAATGTTTACAGCTGGATCTTGGGGAGGCATTTTCTCAATTGAGTTTCTTTTCTATGACTCTAGCTTGTGTCAGATTACCTAAAACTAACCAGGACAGAGTCAAATCTATTTATATGACCTTTGTTTTTATCATAAATCTCAATACTTTAATCTCATCTGAAATTGATTATATACCAAGCTGACGTTAACTTCACGTGCTAGTTAAGCAAGGTAACTTCTGCGGAGAAACTGTATGATAAACCAGGTAGCAAGTGGTACCTTTAAGAATACACAACCCCCAGAAGAAATATTGAGATAATATACTTTCCCTCCCCAGAAGCCCATCCTTCAGTGCAACCACTTGCCCCATGATGCATGATGACATTGTGACAGAGCAAGGCAGCACAGAGGCTCCTCCATTTCGTATTCTTGCTGAGGCCATTTCAGGTTTAACAAACATTTGGCCTCCTTGATAGAGAATCCCACAAAAAAATTAACAAACTCTTATTGTAGGAATCCAAGATCAACAGATTCCAGCTAATTTAGCTTTTTTTGTTAAACTGCCTACTGTGCAGACCTCCCCTCCAGCTAACTGCTCAAGTTCTGTTACAGTGTTTACTTGTGCAAAATTCCCCCTGCAGCTGCACAATACAGGGGTAGTGGCTTTAAAAGCCCCTCACCTAAATGCTTGGGACTACACTTAGGTCCCAGCCATTAGGAACAAATACTTTCAATTGGCTATAAACTGTGTCTGAGTAGTCACCGCTGGCAAATGAGCTCCTCTAACAGCAGAAACCTGCCTACTTTTCTGAGTCTTAACTCAAAGCATAAGTTCTTCTTTTCCTTCTTTCTATCCTTTTCTTTTAGACACTGGCCCATACACTCTGGACTTTCTCACTGTTCTTTGGAAATACCTCACACATTACACAGCACCTGCCTTCCACTGGAGAGCCTAATAGCTTATACCTGATATAAAAGGCATGGCTTTCTCTTCCCCATGCTTCCAGGCAGCTGATAAGATATGTAGCTTACCCAATGATTCTGTTTTTAAAATCATTTTATTAATGAGACTATGAAGAAGAGAACCTCAGCTTTTTCCGATAAACATATGAGCCCAACGTGAAGATCCCCAAATTTCCACAGCTATTCACAGTAAGATTTGAAGAATAAAGCCAGGTGTGGTGGCAGATGCCTCTAATGACAGGCAGAGGCAGGCTGATCTGTGATCTTGGTCTACAGAGTGAGTTCCAGAACAGTCTGGGCTACATTGAGAAAAAACAACCCAAAAAACAAAACAATGAAACCCAAATAAACAAAAGAAAGTTTTCTTACAGTAAGAGAGAAATGATTCGGAGGTTAGCAGCACATACTGCTCTTGCAGAGGATCTGCGTTTGGTTCTCATCACCCACACTATTATAGAAATAATACGCATTCCCAGTAAGAAATCTCTCCCGCACTTATCACGAGTCTGGGTATGACTAATTGATGCCTAAGGAAGAGCTGGCCTTGAATAAATTTGTACTAACTTATATACACACCTTAGGAAATGCATTTTCATATATGCTGTCATCTTTAAATCGAGTTCCAGCCCCAGTCTGCACTTTGAACAATTTAAATAGAGACAGGAGTCTACAAGTCTGACCACTTGGGTGGATGGGAGGTTTGCACAGCAGAGGTATTGCGCGAATTATTTTCAGTACACCAGTATGTGTTTCTCCCACTAGTTGATGGCCGGGTTCATCTTGCCCACCTGTCAGAATTACGCCTTCCCTGCTAAGAGCATAGAGGAATTAATGGTAACTGTGCCCCTGAGCTGCCCCGTTAGAGGCACACTGTTCGATCCTTCATGTAAACACTCGTTTTCCTAATTGAATAATTTTTCTTACAACTTTTTAAAGACATGGTATGCGTTTCAGGGTCTGGACGCAGCCTGAACTCAGCAACAGCCACTGCTGGTGTGTGTTTAAAAAAACAAACAAACAAACAAAAAAAAAAAACTGGTTGCTACGCATCGTGTAGTCTAATTTTTGTCCTCCTTCTGAGTGCCGGGACACCGGTTCCTTGGGTCGGGAGGGAGGCGCCCAGCGGCGAGACTGCAGCGAGGCGGGGAGGGAGTGAGCAACGCTGCTCCCGCCTCCTACCTGAGCACGTCGCGGCTGAGCTGCTCCGACACCACCGCCTTCAGCCGGCGCCGCTCCCCGGGCCCCTTCCTGGGCAGCCCCTTCCTGCCAAGCCCCGGGGACCTCAGAAGGCCCGCCGGGGCAGCGCCTCCCGCTCCACAGTGGGCCATGGCAGCCGCAGAGCCCCGGTGCCAAGCCGCGCGGGACCGGGACGGGGGCGTTCCCGAGCCCAGCAGCGCGCAGCCGAGTCCGCCCCGGAAGGGAAGGTCCCGCCCCACCTAGTTTGCAGCCGGTCCCTAAACGCCGCGGACCAGGCCCGCGCGCACCTAGGAATCAAAGCCCGCAGCCACGTGACCGGGCGCTGCTGCGCAGGCGCACTCGCTCTGTTTACATCGGCCTGCTGGCGACCTCCTAATCTCCCTGAAGGGAAGGTCCCCAGAGCTGTAATCTGTTCTTTCTTCTTACTGGTTGGTGTTAGTCAACCATTTAATGGGTGTTATGGAGAAGTGACTTGAAATCAATGCGAGTAGCCTTTGTATGTGTTCTTCCTGGGGTGTCTGCATCCTCTGTCCTCTTTATGAAAGATGGGGTTTGAGGGTAGGATGGGGAGGGGGGAATCACCAGTTTTCCAGTAGTGAGTGTTAATGTCCTGAGCAAGGAGGTAAATAGGCATAGTTGGTATAGCACAAGTTATACTTTAGTATGCTAAGGGTCATCACACAAGGTTCACACCCTAAATTTCTATGGTCCTAAGGCCATCTACCTAAAGCTGCTTAACTGGGTGATGTATCTTAGCTGAAGGTTATGTAAGGGTCCATGATTCAACAAAAAATGATACCTAGGACTCAAATAGTATGTAAACACAAAGAGTGTTTTATTCTGCAGAAGTCCAGCATGCTGGGGTCTCCCATTACCAAGACAGAGACTGTCAAGTGTTCCCACGCATGCCTGATTTAAAGCACATTGGGGGATTCTGGGTTAGGTGACCTTCATCTTGCTCCATCTCTAAGGATATTCCGTTACCGAGGTGTGGGGACTGGAAACTGTTGCTGACCCATTGCCCTTGCTTCAGGCCACGTGGCTGGGCTGCTTCTGACGGCAGGGCAGTTTCTGACTAGCTGCCCGACGCCAGGTTTTTGGTTTTTTGTTTTTTCGTTTCGTTTTGTTTTGTTTTCTAGTAACTGACTTGCCTGGATTTGCCCAGTTCTTAGGCCTAGTCTCCTGGACTGCCAGTTTGAAGCCTGTCATGGAGTCAGCCTGTCTCAGACTACTCTTACAGTAGTCTTTGATTTGAGGGTCAGGATCCTGGGAAAGACTCCCCAGACACAGGGCAGATCATCGCTCCAGAAGTGGATAGCAGAGCATTGCTCTTAGTCTCTGTTTATATTCTATCTACTGGCGTCAGCGGGATTCTAGGCCTGCTGTCTAGTGGCGCCACTAAGCTTTGGTTATCAGGTGCAGCCTTGAGTGCAGTGGAATTCCTGGCTAAGCTATTTTTACAAATCTAAAATGCATGCTTTTTTTTTTGTTATGCTCATTACACCTAGAGCTTAGCTTTGAGGAATAAATGATTTGGATTAAGAAAATGTGAAGGTTAACCCTCTCAGGATTCACAGCTTCCTGTTTTCATGCCTAACTCCACTGCCCCATCCAGTTTCATATCACAACTATTAAGTTATCTGCCCATTTTTTTGAGGGCTTCCCCACCCCAATAGTCCTTCTTAGGTTGTAAAGCTTTTATAGTATTCTAAGTCGAGTGTATGGCTCTAAAGACTCCAGGCTAGGACCTGCTTTTATTAATGCAAATGTGCAATGTGTCAGGTCCAAATGAAATTTCATCTCTCCAAATTCTGGTGGTTAGACAAAATCCAGCATTCCTTGGGAACTTGTGAAGCCAATCCCCTTCTACCAAAGGATCTATCTGTGGTGTGTGTTAGCATACCAAAGTTCGTGCTGGCCTCCAGGCTCCCTCATTATCACAAGTACCCGTTACACATTTCAGAGTTCATGTCAGCATGCAGCCTTTCTTGCCTCCTCCACAACAGTAAATGTCTCCAGCTCATGGGCTTACCCTGTTCTCTTTATGATCCTGCTATTTTGGCTAAGCTCCTCCCCCCTCTTTCCCTCACTCCCTTCTTCCCTTCTTCCTCTCCTTCCTCCCTCTGCTCTTCTATCTGTCTATCTATCTATCTATCTATCTATCTATCTATCTATCTATCTATCTATCTATCTTATCTATCTACTATCTATCTCAGTCATCTGTCTATCTATCTATCTATCTATCTATCTATCTATCTATCTATCTATCTCTGCTCTGTTTCTGCTTCTCTCAAGGCCAGTTCGTCTGCTAATCATGTTCAGCCTACCCCCCCCCCCCGCTCTAGACTCTTCCAGATGCCTCTAGCTGTTCTCTCCCACATTTCTACAATAAAAACCTTCCCCTTAACCATACCATGTCATCCATTTATAAAGTGTTCTTATTTCTGCACCCTACCTCCATATATATTTTCCCAATTCCATGCATTTACATGCAAATTATGTCATTTCTTTTTTTTCTTTACAACTAAATAAATTTCCATTATGTATTGTCAGGTCCAAAGGGTACCCTAAAACACCCCAAAGGGGAGGCGCCTGGCTTGGTCCAAAATTGAGTCTAAGCTCAGCTCAAGCTAGACTGTAGAAATATTTCTGTCACTTAGATTAAATATTTCTCAGGAAGTTGTGAACTAGATTCCTTGTATGCCAAAAAGGAGTCACTTCCATTGCCTCTGGTAGAAATGACATATATAATTCCCTATTGGCATACATCTGTGGGATCCCAATCAGCAGATCAAAATCCATGCTAGCGTCTAGGCTCCTACAGTTCCCTATTCACAAGCACCTGGTGTAAATGTCAGTGTCCACGCTAGCCTTCAAGTCCTACTTATCCCTGACGACCTCTCTTCCTCTTAACCACTTCTTCCTGTCAGCTTCCAGGCTACTGCAGCTCACAGGCTTCCCCCCTCCGGATACCCATCCATTCTCTCTATAATGATAGACATAGAGACTCATTCCACTTCCTAGCTATTGTGAGTAGAGCAGCACCAAGCATGGTTGAGCAAGTGTCTCTATCGTACAATATAGAATCCTTTTGATGCCTTCTAAAGATGTTTTCTCTCAATGAAAGAAAGAAATGTCAGAAATCCTAGGGAGTCCCAGTAGAGAGACATTATATGATACCTGGAAAATCAGGGTCCCCTTCTTGGAGTTCTTAATTTCATGTTAAAATAATTTAAGAATGAAAACAGGAGTTTGAGGACAGTTTATTATCAATGAAAAGGAAAACCCCAGTGCAAGATGTAAATCTTTTTAAGTCTAAGTCTGTTTGCTAGGTTTTAAAGCCATGTTTCTGCTTCTTATTTTCTGGGTGGATGGGACTATGGGCATATGCCATTGTACCCAATGAACATTATCTTAAGGGAGGGAAAGGCATTATAATTCCTCAAGCATATTTTAAATATAATATTTGTGTTGGTTAGCTTCTGTCAACATGACACAAGCTAGGACCATTTGAGAAGAAAGGACCACAACTGAAGAATTGTCTCCATCAGACCAGCCTGTGGACAAGTCTGTGGTACATTTTCTTGAATACTGATTGATGTGAGAGGGCTTAGCTCACAGTGAATGGTGCCTTCCCTGGACAAATGGTCCTGGGTTGTATAAGAAAGTATGTTGAGTGAGCCACAGGGAGCAAACCAGTAAGCAGCACCCACCCCTCCATGGTTCCCATCTCTACTTCTGTTTGAGTGCTTGGCCTGGATTTCCTCAAGGATGGAAGCCCTTACCTCCCCAAATTTCTTTTTCCAAGACAGTATCCATGTTACTTAGAGTAAAAACCACTGCATTTTTCCTCAAAGGATAATTTTTATTTAGTTCATCATTTCCACCTAAAAGTTCTTTTCCTGTTTCCAAGGATGCCTTGAATATCTTAATATTAGGGAAATGTTCAGACTTCTCCTGGTAATGAGTATATATAGGCTGCCTGGAGGTCTAAGTATGAATGAAATAATTTGGCATATGCTGGATGCTTCAGGGCAAACCTCCTAAAAGTTTTGTATGAAACCTGATCTGAATCCTTGCCAGCCATCTGCTGGAAGAGTGTGGAAACATCTAGGTCTGGCACCCCGAAAGCTGCCTGAAGCATGGTTGTCAACTCCCGTTCTGTTACACAACCGTCCGCATCAAGATCAAAAAGTTTAAATGACATTTGCAGAATCTTCTCCGTGTTGGATGGGTTGCACAGGACAGTTAGACCTATCACATACTCTCGGAAGTCTATGGTGCCATCCTGATTCCTGTCAAAGAGGGAAAAAAGCTGTCTCAAGGGCTCTGAAATTGGGAGTTTTAAATAACGTGAGAACTCTTCAATTCCGATCTTGCCTCCTTTTGAGGAGACCGCAAACGAAGCGTATTTGTCCAAAAGCTTGTGGATATTGTCCCAATCTAATTTCAATTTCTGACTGATTTTTGTAAATTCCACCAAGCCAGCTTCCATGGGTAGTTGAAGTGTACCAGCAGAAATCATAAGTTTACAGTCTTCCAAACTGTGATCTGTTACAGGCAGTTTCAAAGCATTTGCCATCTTGATTCGGACTGTGTTGGCAAAAAGGATGGGGTCTTTCTTTTCTTCTTCACTTGGGATATAAACAGGCATGAACTCGACTTCCACTCTAGTGAAGGGCTGACTCAGAGTAAGCATACATACCTGGAAGCCTGAGAACCCATTCCAAGTCCAGGTCACTGTGTCCAGGGTGTTGGGGTACCTAAGCAGCACTGGTTGCACAGGGACACCTGGAGAGAAGGCTCCTAGTTTAAAAGTGACGAGA
Organism: Mus pahari; assembly: GCF_900095145.1. Classification (NCBI taxonomy): domain Eukaryota; kingdom Metazoa; phylum Chordata; class Mammalia; order Rodentia; family Muridae; genus Mus; species Mus pahari. The sequence goes on along the minus strand of NC_034602.1, from coordinate 95,314,335 downwards.
CAGGAGCGGTTGGTGCACAATCCTTCCGGAAAAATCAGAATCTGCGGCCACTTCATTTTAGGTTTCACTCGTGTGAGGATTTCATTCCGGGTGGTCTTTCTAGAATTCGGGTCTTCTCGTTTCACAAGCACGGGCTGAGTTACCAGGATGCATTTCCCAACCAATGGGACCCTCACAAGCTGATTATCAGAGACCACCGAAGGGAGCCCCGCCACAACAACGGCGATTGCATCAAAGAAGGTGGAGTGTGGTGCGGCGACAAAGATGGGGGCCTCCTCTCTGGTTGCCCTTTTCCCTTTGACTTTAACCAGGAACCCAGCAAAAAAGAACCCCAAACGAAACAAGAATATCAGGGCCAACTTTATCAGATGTTTCCTCCATCTCCTTATGGGTTTGGTAGGTTGAGTGGGCAAGTTAATGGTAGAGAGTACCGCCACTGGCCAGAGAAGGATGAGGAGGAAGACAATGCAGGACACCCGCATGGGTACCAGAACAGTCCCCAGGATGATGGTGCAGGCCCAGCGCCAAGCACTCAGGTGAGTGTTGAGAGTGAAGGGACTGTCCACTGCCGGAGGATATAAGGACTTGTTCACCTCCTGTGCAGTCCTGCTGTCCCACACCTCCACCTCTGTGGAGTCTATGGTATCTCTGTGCTGGGTCTGATGAGCCATGAAGCCTGCTTCTCAGCGTTATGGCTATTCCTTTCTCCACATCCAAGGGCTATTTCCGTGTTTGCATGTAATTAGCATCCTTACAGCCAATTGTTGGTTAATAGGAAATGATGCACTACCTTTAAAATTAGGGGGAAAAAATCCACAGGAGAATTAGAGTCTCATCAAGAGAACAATCACGGTGTGCTGTTGGTTTTGGTCATATATATGGTTAGCAACTTTTCACATAACAATTTCTGGTATTAGATTACTCCTATGTACTTACTAAGGAGATATGAATTTCAAACTTAAGTGGCAATGCCAGTAAAGTTTTCTGTGGGCTGCAGTGAGAGCTAACTTGTGAACTTCATCTGCTGTCCATACAGATTGATTTCTTTGCTGATTCATTCTCTTTATGCCAAGACATGTAAGAAAGGGCACCTTAGGAACTTATGAGCCCTTTTCCATACACAGAAATGTATGGAGAATAGATTTTAAGAGAGGAAGAGGTGGAGAAGAGAGAGTGATAGGCTCTGTGACTGGAGAGAAGAAATTGGTAGAGAAAGAAGGGAAGGGCAAAGGGGGTGGGAGAGAGCCACTGAGGAGGAGGAGGAGTGAGAAGAGAACACATGTCCCTGTGAGATGCAAAACATGAATCTTTTTTTTAAAAAAAAAAAATAGGGTACATTAATTCTAATAGGCCTGAACTGACTATAGCATGTGGGGCTTGTACTGTTAAGATTAGTGTACATGAACCAGTCAACATTCTAAACTGAAAAGAAACTTGACTAAAATAAGATCTACTTAACTGTGTCAGCACAGTCTCCAGGACGATTCCTCGAGACATCATAGTGCCAGTTAGTGTAAACTAGGCTCTCTTCTAGATCTGGGAACACTCGCCATCCTCACCATGCTGCACGGAGGATCCCAGCTGTGTTCACTCACTGGTAATCTGAATTCCTTTCCCCGAAATGATAGAGATTGTTTAGGTCCCCGAGTTCACATCTATTGACACGCATCAGATTAGCCCTACTACAAGACGAGCTATGGGTACCAAAGCTTGGTAAGCAGGATGGATCTTCTTGGAAGGTCTCTTCCAGGTGCCAACATTACACAAGGGGAATTGGCAAAGTTACGCGCTAAAACTTGTGCTCACATCTTTAAGTTGGCAATACTCCCTACAGTGCATGTTTGTTACAAGACTCTGAGACTCCAGTCTACGGTTGTAAACAATTGAGCTTTTATTGTGCTTAGAGGTTACTATGGCACAATGAGAATTCTGAGGACACTCCACATTCTCCTTCACTATGAGAACTGTCTGTAATGCAGGAAATGTCACAAAGGTGCCGTGACTTTCCAGGTTACTAATTGCCTCTTTTGCCAGAGAGGATATCCCAAGACAGTGGACAGCCCTGAGCAGAGCAGCACTAATCCCTTCTGTGACTTGTTATACAATGCACCTTCCTACTCCCTCAGCTTTCCTTAATTGTATCCTATAGATGCTTTTTTTTTTTTTTTTTTTTTTGGTTTTTTGAGACAGGGTTTCTCTGTATAGCCCTGGCTGTCCTGGAACTCACTTTGTAGACCAGGCTGGCCTTGAACTCAGAAATCCACCTGCCTCTGCCTCCCAAGTGCTGGGATTAAAGGCGTGCGCCACCACGCCCGGCTCTGTAGATGCTTCTTAAGAAACAGTTCTCACACCATCTTTTATGCTCTCTGGGCCAGATGTGGAGTAATATTTGACTATAACATTGTATTGTACTAGTCAGTCTCTGACCCTCATCCATGGTCTTAGTTACCTGTGGTCCACCAGGGTTTAAAAATATGAACTGAAAAACATCACAGAAATGATGTGTGTTTTAAGTTTTACAGCAGTCTAAGCAGTGTGATAACATCTCCTCTGTTCAGCTTCATCCCACCTGGGGATGCAAATCATCTCTGTCCAGGAGAGCAGGGCTGCATGTGCCTTCCTCTATCCACTCAACTTTCAGATAGACTTGATGTGCATCACTTGTGCAAAATAAAATCCATATATTGCTCAGTATTATTTAATCTCACCCACTAATGGCCCCCAAATGCCTAAGAGAAGCCATAAGTACTACTTTTAATTAAAAAGGTAGAGATTTCCCAGGAGGAATGAAAGAAAAAGTGTACTGTGAAAAGAGAGAAAAAGAATGGTGCTAATTTGATCATCACAGTTCAGACTGAAAGAATCACAGCCACACTACACGGTAAGGGCTTGGTGAAGACGGGAAAGGCGTCTATCATACAGGGTTTGGGTCATCTGCAGTGTGGAGTCTGCTAAAGGTCTTGGGACTGGATTTGCTCATAAGAAAATTGTCTGCATGCCTACAGTTCAGCAGTCCGACAATGTACATCAGCTTTAAAAAATTATATCTTGCCCTGTAAAACTTGAATTCTAGTGTTCAAAGGAATTATAGTATCAATTTCTTACTGTACTGTAGGGGAAAAAAGGTATTTTCTTGCTTGGTTGATGTAGCACATGTTTCAAATATAGTTTAATCATTCATCATAAATAGAACGTAAGATCCATTCCCTGAAAGGCTCAACTGGCCAAGTTATTCAGATTCCTTTATAGATTATAAAGCCATGGAAGTTGAAGATGGAATTTTTGATGGCTAGAAAATATAGCAGAAACAATGTTTTAACAATAAAATTAAAATGTTTGCCATCGCAGTTCCGCCTTTTATATTGTGGCCCAGCTCATGAGTGTTTGTAAAGGATACCAGATGTTAACAGGATAAAGGAAACCAGGAGCCAAATATGAGCTATCTTCCCAGGTACCTTTGAACAACTGTGCATTTTAAGGCAGATGTTTTTCTGTGCAAATACAATGAAAAAGAAATACACCGATTTTTTTTTCAGTACCACGTGTCACTATATTTATTTATAATCAAGCATATTAAAACAGGTATTTTCTCTAATAAAACATAAGTTGAGGAACACGTTTTTAAGGGGTTTTTCGAAATTCCATGGAAGACTCCCTGTGGAAGATAAAGTCAGTCTCTCCTGGTTTCTTCCTTCAGGAATGCCCATATCAGTCCATTCACTATGTCAGGCTGGTCTTGCTGAAGCCAGTGGCTACCTTCTGACAAAATGGTGAGTCTGAAATAGTTTTTAACATAAATCTTTGTGACCTCAGCCATCTCTACCTCCATAAACGCATCTTCCTCTCCCCACAGAAGCAGTGTTGGGGTGGTCACCATATGATGTTTGAGAGGCAGACAGCTGCAAAATCAAAACACATTGGCTTGAGAACCATTGGGGACGTTCTTAGCATTCATGAAGGTTACACATTCCTCAAAGAGGATAGCACTATCTCTCCCTAAAGGGCTGAAAATGGTCCTTGGGAGGGTAGAAGAGCCTCACCCTGAGGCAGGGTGAATCTGGAGGAAATGTGTTTAAAAGCTCCCTTGGGAGGTGGTACTGAAAAATAATTGTGAAGCACTGCATTGGGCACTAAGGCTGTCCCAACATGCTGATTGTGTCAGTGACCATAATCACAGTACTCAAGATGCAAAAGCCATCCCTGCAAGTTCAAGGCTAGCCTGGGCTACACAGAATTTCAGGACAGGATGGGCCAGAATTGAGACCCTATGTGAAAACATGAATAAACCCCTAAAGAAGGAAAATGAAAAAGGAATCTAATAGTTCCAATCCAATAAAACCCAAGTCAGCTCATCATCAAGCAGCACTTCACAACCACTTTCAATAAAGAACCAACTTAGGCTCGAGCTCCAGGTGAAAAGCAGAGCAGGTAGCCTGCACTACAGTCTGCAGAGTCAGGGCAGGAGGGCCTCTTGGGTCTCCTGACTGGCCAGCCTGGGGTAATTGTCAAGCCCTTGCTTCCCGGTAAGAAACTATCTTAGTAAGCAAGGTGCATGGCTGCTGAGTGATGGCTCCCTGGGTAGTCCTCAGCACGCACCCACATGCATACACACCTATACACACTCACACACAAAACCAATCATATCTAGCTTTTATAAAACTGAAATTTGTCCAAGGTCAACCAAGGCTACACAATAAAACACTTCTAAATAAGAAAACAAAAGAACAAAACTCCAACCCAAACAAAGTCAAGAATTTGCCATTCACAGGCTCTGTATCTCCAAGAGTTCACAGTGCTTTCTCCTGGTGGTGCAAGTATTCCTAGTGAACAATTATAGTAAAAACAAACAAGCAAAAAACTTCAGAAAGGACAGAAATATAAGATTGCTTTTCCTCCTACAGCCACTTAAAACACGCTTTTCTGGGGGTGGGGGGGTCTTCCATCCTTGACTTTCTGGTCATGATTATAATCTCTATAACCTGGGACTGTGAGCTAAAACAAACCGTTTCCCCTCAAATGGCATGTATCAGAGTGTTCACATGACAGAAAAGACATTGACTTGCTGAATTTTTTGTTTGTTTAGACAAGATTTTACTGGGTAGCCCAGACTGGCCTTGAATTTATGATCCTCATAACCTCAGCCTTTCCAGTGTTGGTTGGCATCGCCATGCCTGGCTGCTGCCATTGTCTTGGTTACCTTAGTTCATGTTGGTTTCTTTGCCTCTCCTCTCTTTTTCTGATTCCTCTTGAATTGGTAGGCTTTTTTTTTTTTTAAATCCCCCATACTTGCTTTAAGATGCTAAAAATATTCGACTGTTATTTTCCCTGGCGCCACACTCTTCCTGTCCTCCCAACTGTACTTCTGCCACACCAGCCCCACCTGTGCTGCATAAAGTCACACCCCCATCTTCCCACACAGCTGTAGTCCCTGCCGTTTCCCTTTCCAGCCCACTGCCTTGTGTTTCTTCCAAAGTCTTTCTGTATGTTTGTAACCATGGGTTCATGCCTGTAGTTATTTACTTAGTGTCTGTTTCCTCTGCCAAGGTTTGTGAGCTGGGGATCCTCGTCTTGCTCAACATTGTACCTCGAGTGCCGACAGCCCAGGACATGTCATGCTCTTATGCATGTTTCCTGAGTGAGTTAATACATGATCATTACAATATAAGAAAAAACAATCTACTCAAAAGGAAAGAATAAGAGGCTAGAATTATGGATAAAACAAGCAATGGCCATATGAGGACCTTTCATTTCCCACTGTTCCATGTTTTAAATTTTCTATGAAAGAAACTTATTAATATTGGGTCTGGGGCTAGGGAGATGGCTCAGTGCTGGCTATACAACCATGAGGACCCAAGTTCAAGTTTACAGAACTCCTGCAAAGGCAAACAAGGACTGTAAACATCTGTAGTCCCAACACTCTTATGGAGAGAAGGGAGGCAGAAATAGGAGAGCCCCTGGAAGCTTGCTGGTCAGTTAGTTTGGGGTGTGTAGCAGAAAAACAAAAGAGACATTGCTTCAAACAAAGTGCTAGAAGGTGAAGGCTGACACCAAGTTGTCCTCTCTGAGTGCCACACAGTCACTGTGTAGTGTGAGCACATCACCATCACACACACACACACACACACACACACACACACACACACACACACATGTGTATACTCACATACACACATGCAGACACACACATGCAGACACACAAACACACACACATATGCACACACATGTGCAAATACACAGATACACACACATGCACACACACAGGTACACATATGCACAAGTTTGTGCACACACAGACACACATGCACACATATGCACTGACACATAAGCAGACACACACAGATACATATGCACACATGTGTGCACACACACATGCAAACATTCAGTCATGCACACACTCATATGCACATGTGTGTGCACACACACAGACACACAGATGCACAGGCACACACATATGCACATGTGTGCACACACAGAGACACAGAGACATACAGATGCACAGACAGACACACACACAGACAGACACACACACAGACAGACATGCACACAAATACACCCACACAGAAACACCCACAGAGATATACATGCACATGCATATGCACACACAGATATACACAGACACACAGATGCATATACATGCACACACAGAGAGACATGCACACATGCTTATGTACACACACATACAGACACATGCATATGCACAGGCACACAACACATACACACACAGAGAATATAATGTATCTGGGGGGGGGAATGTGTGTGACATTCTCAATAAGCAATAAACCTAATTTAAAATAATAAAGTATTATCTCTTTAGATTGAAGTATTTTACTTAACCTAAAAGAAATTATACTGACCTGAAAATGTTTCGATAATGGTTAATTGGACCACTTAGTGCTCCAGGCTGAGAAAAGACATAAACGTAAGCCTCTAGATCTTCTGTTGTCAGCTGGCGCCCTCTCCTTCCAATGCCAGTGCTCTGACTGGTGAACAGGTGCTTCAAGGCCTAATTAAGCAAAAGAGGATAATTTAAAGCTGAAAGTTGTCTGTTAATAAACTCTTACTTTAAAGGGGGCTGGGGACTGACAATGTAGTTCAATTGGTCGAGTACTTGACAGGCATTGCACAAAAACATGGTTTGAGCCCTAGTACTGCTTAAACTGAGCAGGGTAACACGTGCCTGTCATTCCAACACTTCGGAAGTAGAGTCAAGAGGATCAGAAGCCAAGATCATCTTTTCTACATACCAGTTCAGTCAAGGCCATGCTGGCATTCATGAGCCTCATCTCAAAAAATGGGGGAGATAGTATGTCAGCTGATGTCGGGGGGATGTGGTAGTTGATGTGGGGGGATGTGGGAGATATGGCAGATGACGTAAGAGATATGGTAGCTGATGTGGGGATATGGTAGTTGATGTGGGAGATATGGTAGTTGATGTGGGAGACATGGTAGTTGATGGGGGGATATGGTAGTTGATGTGGGGGATATGGTACCTGAGGTGGGGGACATGGTAGTTGATGTGGGGGATATGGTAGTTGATGTGGGGGATATGGTAGTTGATGTGGGAGATATGGTGGTTGATGGGGGGATATGATAGTTGATGTGGGAGATATGGTACCTGAGGTGGGGGACATGGTAGTTGATGTGGGGGATATGGTACCTGAGTTGGGGGACATGGTAGTTGATGTGGGGGATATGGTAGTTGATGTCGGGGATATGGTAGTTGATGTGGGGGATATGGTACCTGATGTGGGGGACATGNGGGGATATGGTAGTTGATGTGGGGGATATGGTACCTGATGTGGGGGACATGGTAGTTGATGTGGGGGATATGGTAGTTGATAGGCAGTGATAACTTGTAACTTTTGCTCTAGCTGAAGGTCTCATTGCTTATAGATGCAATCCACATTTCTGCTTTCCTAACTTCTTTTATTCTTCCTTTTTGATCCCTTTGTGTATTTCACCCCACTGAAAAGCATCCTATCTTGGTGCCTCTTCACATTCTGTACGACCCTGCTAGGCAATTCCCCTGCCAAACCCTTCCTTCATATTTCAGCTACTATTTAGTGACCAGAAAGATCCTCTTTCAAAGTTACTCAAGCCATAGTAGCAAACACTTTACCTCATAGCCCAGTTCATAACCTGGTTCCCAGCAGTTTTCTAAGTGAGAGTTTGAGGAGATGACCTCCTTACCACCTCTGCTGGTGTTTTCCAGTCAGTTTTGTCATTTGGCTTTAAAATCCAATTGCAAGCTTTCAAGTATCCCCAGTTATCTGCCCTTGTTTTATGGAGCACTGCTCTACACCATCATTTCCCAACACACAGACAAGCTGTTCAGAGCCATTGTCCTATTTGTTTAAAATGGGAGTCCTAGAGGCTCCCAAGATGGTTCAAAGGTAAAGGGACTTGCTGCCAAACCCAAAAACCTGGGTTCAACTCCCAGGATGCACATGGTATAGGAAGAGAACTGACCAGTGGAAATTCTTCCCTCACTTTCCAACCACCACACACAAGTAATAAAAATGGAATGGCTTTTCACATGTGAATCCTTCTACACAAAAATACATGTGCAAAAATGTGAAATGGTATACACATGAGGTGATTAATTATATTATTTGTAATTGAAAATGACCAGAAGAAACTCAGTGCCCATCAATTGAGTGCTTGTTGAATAAATTCTAGTTCAGTCACACTCTGGTGTACAGAGTGCTCTTGGTATCACATGTAAAAATAGAGACTATTTCTATATGTTTACCTGAAGTGATCACTAGGCTACATTACTGGGTGAAAAAAAAGAAAAAAATGAACAGAATACTAGAGTAGATACTAGTGTCTTCTGTCATTGTCCACTGGATATAAGGGTAAAGAATCACTTTATTGTAATAAACTCAAACATAAACGTGCTGTTGGCTAGATTAAGGTAGCCACTAAAACAAGCACTTACTCAACTTCAAACTATATATTTTGGTGAACTTCTACACAGTTACAATGGACATTCTGAAGTCCTGGAGTTTCAATTAAGTTTTTAGACACCCATTATCAATTGAATTTTTATGTACTTTTTCAAGAGAGAGAGAGAGAGAGAGAGAGAGAGAGAGAGAGAGAGAGAGAGAACTGAAAGAACTAGAAAAAATCATATTGAGTGAGGTAACCCAGACCCTGAAACACAAATGTCTCATGTTCTCTCTTATTGGAGGCTCCTAGCTCCAAATCATCAGATGTGAGCATATATCCTGTAGTAGCTATAGCAACAAGGAAAGGAAACCTGTACCATTGCTGGGATAGGGAGGTTACTGAGCAATAGAGAAGGGAATGGCAGGGTATATGTGATCTGATTGGGAAATGAAAAAGGACATGTTCTTTAGGGAGAGGAAGGGAGGTTGCTACAGAAGAAGGGGTAGATAAAATAACAGTAAGGATGTTTGGAAAAGATGCAAAAATACACTATTAACTATTTACCTAAAAAACCCACAATACATATAATCCTATGTATAAATAAATACATACATAACTGGATTTGAATTGACAGTGCTCCCTCTAAGAGACAAAGACCACCTCACAAGAAAACCCAATACCAGACATGAGAAGTCCACTTTCAAGGTCCTCTAAGTGATTCCCAAATTGCACAGGCTATTGCTATTGTTCTTGGTTGTCCCAAAGGGTGAAAGGTAAATCTTCAGTGCAGAAGACACCATGCACTTCAGAAATGGGATTCAGAGACATCCAGGCTGGAGCCTGACCTGAATACCCTTCCCCGAGGACCAGAAGGAACCATGCAAGGTTCCAAAGGAGAGAAGCCACCAGGAGTCCACCCAGCAATGATACCTATGAACCACACCAAGGATCAGGGGGACAAGCTAACACTAAGTAAGGGCGCAATAAAATCACTTACACCTGATGGTAACCAACTGCTCTCTAAGTGGACTTAAGACCTGTCCAACAAGGGGGACACCATGACTGGAAACACAAGTAACTCAGTGCTAGTGAAGTCATGGCTGTTAGAGGAGACAATACAACTTCTACTTTACTAAGTCAGCATAATCCCTAACAACAATCTATAAATATTTGTCCTTATGCTCGCAGGTAAGTATAGTCTTTGTGTCTTATCAAGGAAACTTCTCTTTGTGACAGACAGAAATCACTACAGAAAACTACAACCAATCAAGATGCAGAGTCATGGAGCCCAGTCCCAATGGACACATCTACAAAATGCTTCTACACCCAAGCCTCAGTGAACATTTCAGAAGAGGGGGCAGAAAGGTTTTAAGGGCCAGAGGCTCAGGGAGATCACTGTGAGACTGTCCCCTCCTCCTGTCAGAAGCTGCACCCACAAGTCTCACCAGCAAGACTGCCAGAACATGAGCTGACTCAGGATGATATCGATGGACACACCACAGCAGAGGGGAAAGAAAAACCCACGGGGCCTCAACTCTACAAAAGAACTCTAGGCAGCAGAGGAAAGCTGGGGACAGGAGAGGTGGCTGTCCCCAACAAAAAGCACACGAATCGGTTGTCCAGTGCCAGTTGCCAGTCCTGAAGACATACATACAATAATATTATATTGCTGAATAGCTTATGTACATGAATCTATATGTATATACACAAGTGGGAGTGAAAAGGAGGCCAAGGATTTAAAGGAGAGTAGAGAGAGGTGTACAGGAGATTTTCCAATGAGGAAAGGGAAGGGAGAAATATTATTAAATTATCATCTGAAAGAGAAAAATAACTATGACTTGGTTGAAATCAGAGAAGCAATTAACTTTATACCCCGTTTACGACTGCTGTGTCCTTCCTTGTTTATTATTTCTCCTCACGGTCTTACCCTTGATCTCCCCTTGAAATGGTAAATCACACGCACATTTACAACTGTTTACACAGACACACATATACATTATAGGCTACATTATGTCTTACAAAAAAAATAAAGAGATAGCCGGGTGTGGTGGTGCACGCCTTTAATCCCAGCACTCTGGAGGCAGAGGCAGGTGGATTTCTGAGTTCGAGGCCAGCCTGGTCTACAGAGTGAGTTCCAGGACAGCCAGGGCTACACAGAGAAACCCTGTCTCGAAAAAAAAAAAAAAGATAAACAACATTGAGTAAAATGGTCTCCTATGAGAAAGAGAGGGAGTGGGGTGGACAGACAGAGAAGGCAGACTGCTCTGAATATGCTCTGTTTAAGCCTGGTATGGAATGCTACAAATGTTTATGTAACATCAGAGAACTTAATCCTGCCTTACGTTTGTTTTGGAAATACAAGTAAGATTTCATGACTCATTTATTCTTTCTAAAAACTATACACAGATTTTGTGTGATGGAAACATCTAGAAATCCCATAACCATGATCACCTTGACATCCACAGTATGGTCTCTAAATACCATTTCCCACTAAAATGAATGACAGTTCCTTGAATAAATGAAAAAAAATTGATGCTTCCAGACTGTGACAGGAAGTAACAGATTCCCAAATAAAACATTAAATATTATCAGTTTAAGGTATTACACAATAATAAAATAGAAGCCAAGCAGCAGGGGCTCCCACTTCACTGGTATGGAATAATGTGGGCCTCAAAAACAATAATGACTAGTATTTATTGTCATATCAAATATATACTCATTACCTGAAACATTTATACTGTCATTTTGTACTTAAAAACCACCAAACAATGCAGTGGTGACTCACTCCTTTAATCCCAGCATTTGTGAGGCAAAGGCAGGATCTCTGTGAGTTCAAGGCCAGCCTGGACTACAGAGGGAGTTCCAAGACAGCCAGGGCTACACAGAGAAACCCTGTTCCAAAATAAATAAATAAATAAATAAATAAATAAATAAATAAATAAATAAATAAAATAATAAAAACAAACCCACCAAACAGAAGATGTACTAAAATATCCCAGCTGATCAAAAGCAGAAAGAATGATGGAATTGGAAAAATCACCATTTTGCATATTGTGCTGAAATAATAAACCTTGTATCAACATAAACCTGGCACAGTGCCAGGAAACCGTAGCTGTGCTTACAGCTCAGGAGCCCACTATAACTAAAATGGACACAGCCAGACACAACCAGTTTAACTGAGAGGACTCATGAGGAAATAATTGTATCCCCTTTTGAAAATTCTTGTCAAGTTAAACCCCAATTAAGCCTCTAGACATCTGTAACACAGGGAAAGCCTGAGCACCACACTGAAGGAGCCAGTGAGCAAGTGTGAGGCAACCTAGTTGCTTCAACTTCATTTGCTTGTTAGTTTATCAAGACAGCATCTGGCTGGTCTGGCACTCACTGTGTAGGCCAGGCTAGATTCAAATTTGTGGCAATCTCTGCCTCTGCCTCTCTGCCTCCTCTCTGCCTCTCTGCCTCCTCTCTGCCTCTCTGCCTCTCTGCCTCCTCTCTGCCTCTCTGCCTCCTCTCTGCCTCTCTGCCTCTCTGCCTCCTCTCTGCCTCCTCTCTGCCTCCT
>NC_034602.1:95293986-95301639 GCF_900095145.1 Mus pahari | reverse complement strand
TCTCTGCCTCTCTGCCTCCTCTCTGCCTCTCTGCCTCTCTGCCTCTGCCTCTCTGCCTCCTCTCTGCCTCCTCTCTGCCTCCTCTCTGCCTCCTCTCTGCCTCCTCTCTGCCTCCTCTCTGCCTCCTCTCTGCCTCTCTGCCTCTGCCTCCTGAGTGCTGGGATTACAGGTGTGTGCCACTATGCCCTTTAAAAAGAAAAGTAAAGAGACAAGGGATTTGAATCAATTTTAAAAATCCTAACAGTCCAGTGTGTTGGTATGACTCCCCAGTCTTAGCTACCCAGGAGGATAAGGCAGAAGGGTTTCTTGTGCCCAGAAATTTAAAACAGCCTGAAAAATTAAATTTAAATAAAAAAATAAGTTTAAGTATTTTTCTCCTATCCTGCTGATGGACCTGCTCAACATATTTACACAATAGAACTTCTAAGATAGCTAGATTAACTTCCTGACTTAACACAAAAACCCAGCAGCTTAAAACAACAGATATGGGCCAACCAGCCATTCTGTCTGTTCTCAAACTGACTTACCCTAAGTTAGGGGAGGGAGACCTTTCAAGGACTTAACCCCAGCACTCCAGAAGAGATGGGGTTTTTGGTTTCCCAAGCTGTCTTCTTTCTCTGTATTCCTGCTGCATGTGTGTGTTTTCTCAATCCCATTAGATACCTTCAACTGCTAATGTTTGCTCTTGATTGCTGTGTTTGAGATTTCTCTGATGATCCTGTCTTGTTAAAAAATTTTTTTTCCTGCTTTTTAATTCTTTAACTGAAGGAGAAAATTATTGGATTCAAATTCTAGATGGTAACAATAAGATACAAAGCTGAACAGCCAGGCTTTCAAATACATCAATGAGATATAAAGAGAAGCAAGCCTCACAGAATGTCTTTTAAACCTACTGTGTGGTTTGAATGAGAAAGGCCTGTACAGGCCCATGTTTGAATGCTTGGTCCCTAGTTGGTGGAACTGTTTGGGAAGGATTAGGAGGTGGGCCTAGTTGGAGCAGGTGCCACTGTGCGGTGGGCTTTAAAGTTTCAAAAGCCCACACCAGCCCACACCTGATTGCCTGCAACTCATGGATCAGATATGAGCTCTCAACTATTGCCCCAGCACCATGCCTGCCTGCCTGCCACCATACTCCCCACTGTGACGATAATGGACTGAGTCTCTGAAACTATAAGAGAGTCCCCAATTCAAGGCTGTCTTTTATAAGTTGTTTTTGTTTTTGTTTTTAAAAACAAAATCTCGGGGCTGGTGAGATGGCTCAGTGGGTAAGAGCACCCGACTGCTCTTCCAAAGGTGCAGAGTTCAAATCCCAGCAACCACATGGTGGCTCACAACCATCCTTAATAAGATCTGACTCCTTCTTCTGGAGTGTCTGAAGACAGCTACAGTGTACTTACATATAATAAATAAATAAAATAAAAAAAAAAAACAAAATCTCAAATGTTCAATTTTGCCAATAAAGACTCAGGAGCCAGATGCTGGGGTAAAAACATCCCAGCTCAGAGGGGCAGAGCAAGCAACCAGCTGACCTTCCTCCACAGCCGACATCCCACGAGGAGTAAACCTCCTACCCCATGATGGCTCAAAAACCCCTTCAAACTGAATGTCCCCTCCCTTCTACTTCCTGTGCATCTCTGTCCTCCTGACTCCGCTTGCTCTCTATGTCTTTTCATAAGACCACTCCCTGTCAACTGGTCACTTACTCCCCCTCTTGACCTATGGCTGACGTTAATCCTGCTTACGATAAACAGGAAGGTCTTGGTGCGTGCTAGGGCTGAGCCACACCACAAGTAAAAACAGGTTTTGCCAGATAGTAACACAATTTCATGGTTCACAGTATAATCAAATATCCTTCAACAATAAGTTGCCTTGGCCATGGTGCCTCCTCACAACAATAGAACAGTAACTAAACCTAATAGTTAAGTCTTACCTATTTTATTTCATTTTCATCCTTAAAGATGGATTTTTGTTAAAATATTTGACATATATGATATATATAATAAAGTATTTGTTTGACTTACCTTAAAATCATTAATTGAGAACATAAATTCTGGGAACCGTGGTATTTGGAAGAAGTAATAAAAGCTGGATCTGAACAGCTGGGCAGGATGCCGCAGTATATACTCTGAAATAAAAAGAGCTGTAAATTAGTTACTATTGACAGGATTTCTTCTTACATCCATTTCTATTTTTAGACAATCCCATTAAAAAATACACAAGCAAGTCTTCCATATACCCTCTTTCTTTTATTCTGTTTGGTATTTCCAGTGTTTAGAAAATGTATCGCATTTCTTTTTTTTTTTTAATTTTGAATCATTGGATTTTAATTCCATATTGGAAATAATATTTGAAAATTCTTTCAGAATTTCAAAAGCATTGTTTCACTATCTCTTTTTTTTTAATTTTTTATTAGGTATTTACTTCAGTTACATTTCAAATGCTATCCCCAAAGTCCCCTATACCCTCCCCAATCCCTTACCCACCTACTCCCACTTCTTGGCCCTGGCCTTCCCCTGTTCTGGGTCATATAAAGTTTGCGAGACCAAGGGTCCTCTCTTCCCAATGATGGCTGACTAGGCCATCTTCTGTTACATATGCAGCTAGAGACACGAGCTCTGGGGGTACTGGTTAGTTCATATTGTTGTTCCACCTATAGGGTTGCAGCCCCCTTCAGCTCCTTGGGTACTTTCTCTAGCTCCTCTTTTGGGGGCCCTGTGTTCCATCTGATAGCTGACTGTGTGCATCCACTTCTGTGTTTGCCAGGCACTGGCGTAGCCTCACAAGAGGTAGCTATATAAGGGTCCTGTCAGCAGAATCTTGCTGGCCTGTGCAATAGTGTCTGCGTTTGGTGGCTGATTATGGGATAGACGCCTGGGTGGGGTGGTTTCTGGATGGTCCATCCTTTCGAATTTCAAGGGAAAAGAAAGTTCCCCTCTACCAAGATTTCACTCAGCTAGGCAGTGGTGGTACACACCTTTAATCCCAGCACTTGGGAGGCAGAGGCAGGCGGATTTCTGAGTTCGAGGCTAGCCTGGTCTACAGAGTGAGTTCCAGGACAGCCAGGGCTACACAGAGAAACCCTGTCTTGGAAAAACAAACAAACAAACAAACAACAACAACAACAAACCAAACAAATAAACAAAAAAACAAACCCCAAGATTTCACTCCTTGGAGAGTAGGAAGCCTGAATTACCCTGCTAGCCCTCCAAGAACAATATCCCAGACCTAACCATCATCTTAGGAATCTATGATGATGTAGTATCCTGTTGATTAATAAGAGTTTTCTTATAAACAGATTCAAATTGAAGTCCTTATCATGAATCCCCAAAAGGAGCTGAACATTTTCAATGCATTTATTCATGTATCTAGAAAATTATTCATTCATTGACAGGTTTTGAATCAACTAAAAGCCAGGGGGTTTAGCAATGAACAAACAGAAAAGGCTCTCAAGAGATGATCTTCTGCCATGTCTTAAAGATCACTCCAATGTCAGCAACACAGCTCAGTGGCTGAGGTCCAAAGTGGGCCCCTCAAAATGGCAATCATAGTGACAGTGTCCTAATAGAAGGACTTTGGCTGGGTAAACAGAAACCTCAAGGCTGGCTTTTTTTTTTTTTTTTTTTAACGAGGAATCTCCCTTGTTCTGTTCTCAAAGGTCAATACCATGGGCAAGGGCATCTTGTTTCTGGTCAATCCAAACAGCCAGTATCATCTCAAAGATTCCCACCCTGCTGACCACCATATGTAATTTGCCTCCTTTTCTTTTTCTTCTCTGGGCCACTCCCATCTCCCACCCCAGAGATAGCCTTGGAAGTCTCCCAATAGGTCATTGATCCCAATGAACTTTTCTTTCTACCCATGGAGTGGTCCAGTTTGGTGGTTTCATTGCACACTTGTCTGTAAGTGATAGAGTGCTTTGTCTAATGTGCATGAGGTTCTAGGTTCAATCCCCAGAAACACATATCACATGGCACATAGAACAAGGTAATCTTATTGAGAATGATAGTGGGGACAGAGGGTGGGGAGACCATCTATAAAGATGGCCAGAGAAGCCTTCTGGATGCGGCACCTGACAGGTGAGAGGGAGCCAGGTCCTGGAGTTGAGATGGGCAAGCAGCAGATAGAAAACCATCATGGCCAGTGTTCAGGGCAGGAGGAAGAGCCTGCCTGGGTGGGTGTGGAGTAGTAAGTACTTTAATCACTTGGCAAGACACTGACAACAAGGCAGGAGAAACCTGATTACACAGA
The DNA here is from genome assembly GCF_900095145.1 of Mus pahari. Classification (NCBI taxonomy): domain Eukaryota; kingdom Metazoa; phylum Chordata; class Mammalia; order Rodentia; family Muridae; genus Mus; species Mus pahari. The sequence goes on along the minus strand of NC_034602.1, from coordinate 95,297,391 downwards.
AGGCCTGACTGGTACTGTGTTCTGTTCTGCTAGCTATGGACACTTGGGTTTCAATTTTTCATTTTGTCTGGAGGTTTTAGGAGTACTGACCATTCCGTGCTAGATGTTTTGTGAATTAATCATTGAAGCTTTATTCACTGTTAAATTAAGAGAAATCAATTCAACTGAAAAAAAGAAAACAAATCCAGGCAAAACATCTGACAATGTTTGGTAGGGTTATAAGAAACAACAAATATGGGTCTTTCCTATTAAACACTATAAAACTTGTGTTTAGAACAAGTAACTACCTTTTTATCCACACCCTCCGTCTATATTACTTGCTCCCTCCAAGTACAACTTTTTTTACACAAAGGTCTGCTGGATATTCCAGGAATTTGATGGCCCTGAGCAGTGATTCTGTTTCCTTGGAGCAGCGACCCCATCCCCTTCCTTCATTTCCTGTGTGTCAATTCTTTTCAAACTAGCCAATTAAGACTGTGAGATCAGCCCACAACCGATGGGGAAAGACACAGGCACCACCTGAGTTAGATAAGAACCTGGTGGACTGCCTTCCTGTCTTGGTGTGCTTGCTCTTCCAAGCACACCGTCTTCATCAACAGCAAGATCTGCTGTTCAGCTGCTTCAGTTGGACTGGATGTCATTTCTTCTCAATCCCAAACTTTTTTCTAACAGGGTTAAAGATGTTGATAACAAGCTCTATGTTAATTGCAAGTGCCTTTCTTATGAAGCCAAGAATTACAGTGTATCACATAGCACCAATAACAAATGACATCTATTTCAGGGTCCTGATAATTCAGCAGGCATGCCATTGGACTTCTGTTACTTAATTTAACTGAGAAAAGTATAACAACTCTTAGGGCATTTCAGTATCAAACGCCCATGCTGCCCTACCTTGACAGGGATCAGCTGGTGGAAGTGTACCTAAAAGTCAGCCCTGGTACTAAAAATACGCAGAGTCTGCATATTGGGACCCTGTCATCCTCAATGATTTAATTTTGAGGAGAAATAGAAAAGTGTTGTTCTGAACCTCAAAAAAATTATTATGTATGCGCTTTTGAGTGTAGGTGTGCACGCACCTTAATATGCTTACGGGGATCAGAGAACAACCAGTGGGAACCAGTTCTCTTCTTCCACCGTGTGGGTTACAGGGATGGAATTCCAGTCATCAAGGTTGGTAGCAAGTACCTTTACCTGCTGAGCCACCTTATCAGCTCCAAGTTCTGAACCCTTTGTTTCCTAAATAATTGCTGTGCATCCTAGTAGTACCTGAACCTCAGAGAACACAACAGAAATACTTAAACAGGACAAAATTACAATTTTGCCGAAGCAAATATAAACATTGTCAACCAGGTGTTAAACACTACTAAGCATTTAAGAGTTCCCTTCAAAACCGTCCTCTCCTCAAAGGAAAGTTCCTGAGCATCCTTGCGGGTTCCCAAGATCCTTTGTGGTATCCAAGGGATACTCAATCTATTTCACAACACTACTAAGGCATCATTTGCTTGCTTTAGCCACGTTGACATCTGCACTGATGGTACAAAAGCAGCAGTATAGAAAAGGTTCTGTTTGCGCACAAGTCAACACAGTGACCCGAACAACAAACGGTCATTTCAGTCCTCACTACTGCACAGTTGTGCTAAATAAATCAGCTAGTTGATCCAATTAAAAGCCAGTTTCACTTAACGATGAGATAACAAAACCTTAATTTTATTAATTCTTCACCTTGGAGAATATTTTTTCAATAGACCACATGACCAGAAATAGAGGACATAGTTCTGCTACTTGCCTGAATACAAGAATGATCTCAAAAAAAGCACTTGGCACACACCTTTAATCCCAGCACTGGGGAAGCAGAGGCAGAGGAATCTCTGTGAGTTTGAGGACAGGCCAATGTGTTCTACATAATGAGTTCTGGGCCAGCCAAGGCTAAATAGTGAGATCCTGTCTCAAAACAAGAGGTAAAGAGAAGCACAAAAGTAAAGCTGAGTTAGTGAGAGGATGTTTGGGTTTTTGTTTTGTTTTATTTTTTTATTTTTTTATGGAACACCATTTTTACTTGAAAAATGTGCTATCCTTAGTCAACACGGATCACTAGGAAGCCCTGTAACTTTATATAAGCCAGGCTAGCCTCAAGTTCACAGAACTCTTCCTGCTTTGGCCTCCTAAACGCTGAGATCAGAGGTATTGGCCACAATCCCAAACAATAATCTGAAAATGACTGCAACAGGCAACTTATAAGAAAACAAGTCTACGGCAATACCACCCTGAACGTGCCCCGATCTCAGTCAGAAGCTAAGCAGGGTGAGGCCTGGTTAGTACTTGGATGGGAGACCACCTTGGAATACCAGGTGCTATAGGCTTAAAAAAAAAAAAAAAAAGAAAGAAAGAAAGAAAAAGAAAAAAAGAAAAAGGAAAAAGAAAACAAGCCTCAGTGTCTGCTATCATTGATACAATCCAGACTTTCAACTGAAAATAAGGATTTTTGAAACAACTTAATCTTACCACATCAAAGAAGCTGTGTTCTGTAGCAGATGGAGACCATTACCAAAGACTTCAATAGTCAAAATGCAGAGAACAACTCACCTTGAGATGCTCAGCCCCAAGTGATACATCTACAGTTCAGTTCCTGTACCTAAGGCTCAAGAGATATTAGGGAAGGCAGAGTAGTGGGTAGAACAATTTTTGAGAGCCAGAGAGAGGATCAGGAGGCCTGCTGTCATGTTGTACCTTCAAGCTATGCCAGGGAAGCCAAAGCCAACGTGGGTACTTGCCTAAACAAGACCTGAACAATTCCAACACCAGTTGCCATTCTAGTGTAGTTAGGAGAAATCTCATGGGGTTCCACCCCTCAATAAAGAGCTACAATTGCTCAGAGAGAATTAGTTTTCTCTGGGGATTAATCCTGTGATTGGTTTTCTAACACCAAGTAGTCAGCTCTAGAAACATATGCATAGCAACACTCAGCAGACTCAGTGGTTGTTTTTATATGTTTATTCATTCACATGTATGTGTAACAGCAATCGCTATAGAAGAATTGTTCATGAACTTGGGAGTAGGCATGGTCAAAGGCTGGGTTGAAGGAGAAGACAGGGATGTGAAAATACTTGTGTCTTTTCCTAAGACACATTTGTATGAGGCCAGATCTCTTCTCACACTTCTGTTCTAAAAACATATTGCAACAGATTGAAGGCAGAAGCAGAGAGAAGAGCCCAGCTGTCTTCTGCTGTGCCAGAATTAAAGAGATTTGTAAAATGTGAAATATTCTTTTCACTAAAACTGACTTAGTGTAGTTGGTACTTTTGTTTAGTTTTCATCAAAATGCAATGTTTGTGTGAACATGTAATAGGTTTCAAAAATGAATGGATATATAAATATATTTTATTTTATTTTGGTTTTTCAAGACAG
>NC_034602.1:95271277-95293321 GCF_900095145.1 Mus pahari | reverse complement strand
GTGCCTCACTAGCAATTGTAGAGAACAGGGCTAAATTCACAACACACACACACACACACACACACACACACACACACACACACACACACACGGTAAAAGCTGGGCTTGATAGAAAATGCCTATGATCCCAGTACTTGAAAGGATGAATCAGAAATATTGAAACACTGTAGCTCAGGACAGCCTGGGCTACAATGTAAGGCACTATCTGAAAAAAAAAAAAAACAAACAAAAAACAAAGCAACAAATTAAGCTATCTAACATTGTGTATCATGTGCCATCTTTGTTTAGTTGGTTACATTTATTATCTAGCTATCCTTGAGTCCCAATCTCAATGTGTAGCCCAGGCTGGCCTTGAACTCCCCACCCTCCTATCTTACCTCCAAAATGCTCAGATTACAGATATGACCAACCCAGACCTCATTTAACTTTCAAAAGATTGTGCTAACCAAATTTTGTTGGTTTGAATCCAAAGTGTCAATGTTGATGGTGAATTTGAGGGGCCCAACTTAACATTACAAACCATATTTTGCTTTCAGACTCCATTTTATGATTAACTTGCCCTTAGAAAGAACTCAGCTACTAAAAAAACTCCAACTTGTTCCAGGAACCATGTCACCCTGGCAACAACAACAATTCCCCTAAACAGCCACTCCACCTCTAGCCACAACCAATCAGTTCTCAGGGCAAAATAACTAATGTCTCAAAATAGATTGATTAAGCTAGCAACCATTGTTCATACTAAGCTGAAATCATTACTAACCAGTAGAAATGCACCAAGCAAATACAAACTGAACATGCAATTGCCAAGTTGAAAAGTCCCTTAAGCCCTGCTGCAACCATGATAAAAAGGCAAGGCTTGTACTGGCTCAGCCCCTTCTATACTGCGATCCACTGTGCTGAAGGGGTTGGAATGTCTGAGCTCAAGCTCGCAGTATAGACTCTTTGCTTTTACATACAAGTTGGATTCCTGGTGGTTTCTGGGAGTCTGTGGGAACCCTGAGATCTGGACATAACAGAATTACCACATTGGCAGAAGTAGCTTACTAAAAGTTTAAACTCACCTGTAAATACACTTGGATGTGGGAAGTTAATAACAATGAGCTTCATTATCATCTCAGGGTAGCAAACAGCAATCAGCCAGGCAATCATGCCTCCCCAGTCATGGCCGATCAGGACACATTTGCTATACCCTGTGACCGAGAAAAACATGTTGACGTCATTGTAAAGAAATAGGTGAAGTCATTATCTCACATAAAACAGTTACATTTCTGAAGCTATTTACCATTCACTATCTTACCAGATATTCCCTGATAAATTATACACTTTAAAAATATTTATTGAACAGGGCCAGTAGCTCGAATTCACAATCCCAGTTCTTGGATGGCAGAAGCAGGGGTTCAAGGCCAGCCTGACTTACATAAGATATGGTCTCAAAAGATAAGAAAAACAAAAAACAAAAAAAAAAAAACAAAACACGCTATTGAGTCCATTAATTTTTTTTGTTTTTGTTTTTGTTTTGGTTTTTTGAGACAGGGTTTCTCTGTATAGCCCTGGCTGTCCTGGAACTCATTTTCTAGTCCACCTGCCTCTGCCTCCCAAGTGCTAGAATTAGACGTATGCCCCCACGCCCGGCTGAGTCCATTAATTCTTGTTTGTACTTTAGATACTATCCCAAACACTGAGAATAGGTGACTGTTGAGTACTCAGCCCTAAATGGGACTTTTGTGTCAACCTTTCTCCTCCCAAGGCTCAGGAAATATCAGGGAAGAGGGGGTGAAAGAATATGAATGCCGGAGGATGGAGAGCCGCCCGGTGGAAATGCTGTCTTCTAGACATAACACAGCCACTGCACTCATGAACACTGTAGCTGTGGGTACCCGCGCACAGTCCACCCAACAAACGTACTTTGGATGGAGTGGCTCATGAGGCTGTACCCATTCTCAAGAGTTTCTAGCAACTGATAGATAGTGCTGAACCTTGGCTGGCTTCTGGGGTGGGACTGATTGCTGAATTGTGGCTGGCTGCTGGGACGGAGCTAGCTTCTAGGGGCTGGTTGTTGGGGAAGGGTGGACTGCTAGGGCTTGGCTGACTGTTGGGGCGTGGCTAGATGCTGGGCATGGCTGGATGCTGGGGCGGAGCTAGATGCTGGGTAGGACTGGCTGCCTGGGGAAGGACTGGCTGCTGGGGTGGAGCCAGTTGCTGGGTGGGGCTGATTGCTGGGGAGGGGCTGGCTGCCTGGGGAGGGACTGGCTGTAGGGGCAGGGCCATTTTTCTTTCAGGGCTGTGGTTCCTGAAACCCAAGCTCCAAAGTATCCAATGCTTCTTTCTGGACTCTGGAGGTACCTGCGTAGGTATGTGTGCACACACACTCACACACACAAGTTTTTAAAAGGCAAACCTACCTAAGGAGTCCAAAATATCCTTTATGTCTGCAATTAGACAGTCCAGTTTGTAACTCTCTTGATGAGTAGGTGCATCTGACTCTCCATAACCTCTCAAATCCAGTGCAACAACTCTGTATTCGCTTTTAAATTCTCTCAGTTGATGGCGCCAAGAATACCTGAAGGGAAAAGAAACATTAAGAACGTTGGCCTGGGGAGACAGCTCAGTGGTTAAAACTGCTTCCCAGCAGCAAGCCTGACTACCCGAGCTTGATCCTGAGAACGTATGCGGCAAGAGGAGAAACCCACTCCCACATTTTCTCTCTCCCTCCGTGCATGTGCCATGCCACACCATGCACACACACACAGACATAAATAAGTGTTGACTAATATCAAGAATAGCATTAACAAGGCATGAAGAAAGGCACCGTATTCCTAGCTACCTTGGACACTGACAGGAACCAGCTTCCTCAGGGATTTGAGGACATTCTGATTTGTTAACATAGTGACAGGCCACCTCAAAACCGACCGACAAGCCAGAAAAGTAAAGGCTTCCTAGATGGAAACTATCAGAAATTACTCTTTAAAAAACTAGGTAGGGGATGGAGAGATGGTTCAGTGGTCAAAAGCGCGGACTGCTCTTCTGGAGGACCTGGGTGTTGTTCTCGGCACCCACATGGTGGCTCATAACTCTGGTTCCAGGGGATCTAACACCCCTTTTGGCCTCTATGAGCATCAGGCACTCATGTGGTACACACACACACATATCATACATATAAAATTAATTTTATATTAATTAACTGCCTGTAACTACAGGTCTAGGAAGTCTGACCTCCTTTTTTGGCTTCTGTGGACACTCCAAACATATTTCACCAACATATACCTATACACATAAAATTAAATAAATAAAATATTTGTAAAAAGAAGTTCATGGCCATCCTCAGCTACATAGTGAGCTCTGATTACCTGAGTCCCTGTCTCAAAAATAACAACAAGGAAAGATCTCTTACTAAAAAAAATCTATATAGTTGCATGTCATGTTTGGAAAAAGAGCCCTGTGAAGAAGCAACTCTGACCATCACCATTAGCAACTCATCTCCCTCCTGTCTCCAGAAATTCATAACAAGGGGCCAGAATTTGCAAAAACTGCAAAATATCAAATGTAGAAATGGATATTTCATATATTTTCTAATTGTGCTAAGAACAGTTATTGTTTAAATAGAATCTTATAGATTGAATTTCTGGATGGGATGAAAGATTATAATCCTTTAAGATAATAACAAGTAAGATAAGCTTCAGAGTTTTGTCAAAATGTCTAAATGCTGATCTGGCTCAGGGCTTTGGCAGGGTACTATAAACATAATACGTTTTTTATTACAGAACTATATGAGCCTGTCGTTTTGAAACTTACTATATGAAAATCTATTTCCTTCTAAAGTGGATTTGACTTATCTTACTCAAACAGAACTCAGTATTTTGTTTTTAGTAATTTCAACAGTTGAAATTCTGGGTTGGAAGAGTCTGAAGATTGAAACTAAGTCTGAAAGAATCCAACAGAATAATGATGTAAGACAAACGTGTGTAAGAGCTGGAGAAAGAATCCGATCAGTGTTTGAGAGCATTGGCAGCTCTTGCAGAGGACTAGTTTGGAGGGGTGGAGAAGGAGCTCCCTGTTGGAGAGCACCAGCTGCTCTTGTAGAGGACCAGTTTGGTTCCCAGCACCCACACTGGGCAGCTGGCAACTGTCTGTAACTCTGAGCTCCAGGTGTTATTATATCGCTGCTAGCCAGTCAACCCTCACACTTCATAAGAAGGCCACAGAACTCATTAATTAAAGACACAGAGACTTAGAGCATTTTCTTCCTCAGATAAGCAAAGTTATTTCAATATAACACAGAAAGATACTGTACTGGCTGGTTTCGTGTGTCAACTTGACACAAGCTGTAGTTATCACAGAGAAAGGAGTTTCAGTTGAGGAAATGCCTCCATGAGATCCAGCTGTAAGGCATTTTCTTAATTAGTGATCAAGGTGGTGAGGGCCCCTTGTGAGTGGTACCATCTCTGGGCTGGTAGTCTTGGGTTCTATAAGAAAGCAAGCTGAGCAAACCAGGGGAAGCAAGTCAGTAAGAAACATCCCTCCGTGGCCTCTGCATCAGCTCCTGCTTCCTGACCTGCTTGCGTTCCAGTCCTGACTTCCTTTGGTGAAGAACAGCAATGTGGAAGTGTAAGCTGAATAAACCCTTTCCTCCCCAACTTGATTCTTGGTCATGATGTTTCTGCAGAAATAGAAACCCTGATTAAGACAGATACCAAATTTTCAGGGTGACTGACTTATGTTGTAGGACTCCCAAAAGCATCTGCAGGCACCATAATGTTAGCTGACACACACCCAATGAGAAATTATCATCTGAAAGTATGTTTGCAGTGCAGTAGTGGAGTGCACACAGGTGTCAGATCGTCACTCAGCAGAGGGAAGAACACTCCAATGTGGACTGATAATGCAATAAGACAAAAGTGTGATGCCACAGGACAGAAACATTGCCAGGAAAGGTGTCAGATGCATACTTAATTATGAATGGCAGAGTGCCTCTGCTCCACTCTCAGAATGTGGCTCACAGAAGTCTGTAGAGCATTACTGATTAATGTGAGTTTGGTGTTTCATCTTAGATAGTGTCTTTGGCCAGGACATGGTAACCTTGTGTAAATGTGTGTGAATGTGAACACACACATACCACTGGTATATGTGGAGGTCAGAGGACAACCTTGGGCTTCAGTCTCCTAGCCTTTGATCTCCTGTCAGGTGCCTTCCTTGTTTTTGTATTACACACACCAATACAGCTATCCCTTGAATGTCCAGGGAGTCTCTTGTATCCGTTTCCCATCTCCTCATGGGGGTGCTGTGATCACAGGCACTCACACTATGTGTCCAGCCTTTTGTGCTGGGGATTTGAACTCGGTTCTGCTTACACAGCATGTACTTTTCACCCACTGAGTTATCTCCCAAGCCTGGGCCACAGTTATCTTGTCTGTGCATTGTACTCAAGGAAGAAGTTTGTTTCCTTAAGGAGTCTCCTCTGTCAACTGGGATTGTATTATTTTCTTACTAGCTTTACAATTTTTAATGGATATTTCTTGTTTTCATATCTGAAATCCAAGTCATCCCTCTTTATCATTATGCCCAGTAATCAATAAAGTTCTGCCTCTTGTGTGTTTGAATAATCATGCCTCTTGCTTATTCTGATATGCCTGTTCCAGGAAATGGCAACCCTGCCTTTGTTTAAAAAACTTGATGTGATCACCTTGTCATGTTTACTTTGCTATGACCACCTTGCACCATTTCTTTGTTTCAGGAGGTTGTTATGGCCAACTTATTATGTTTATATTCTGCTCCTGTTATGCTCCCTCGTTGCCTGCCAAATCCCCATTTGGAAACTCTACTTCTGAGCTATAAAACTTCTTATATATCTTCCCCATGTCCAATACTAATCTCTTGAACCTCACCTTAGGGGGAGACAGCCCATGTACACTAATAACAGAAAAAGCTGTTTTAATTAATTTGGCCATGATTTTTGTTGGTAGTCTTTCACCTCTTATCTGTGGAATTAACATTTGGAGGCCCCAGCAAGATCAATTCCCCAACCTAAATTTGGAATTTGGATTCTTCCCTCAGAACTTCTGGGACTGGAGCATCTCCCTAATGTGAGTGGGCACATTCCAGGGCCCTGGAGCATGCCACATGCCCACATGCCTTCAGTTTGACAGACTGCCTAAGCAAATGGCTAAATCAGAAACATCTGACTGACACGTGTGTGTGTGTGTGTGTGTGTGCGTGTGCGTGTGCGTGTGTGTGTGTGGAGGAGTTATTGCTAAAGTTAAGGTTCCTTTCTTGCTGAGAACCCTCACCTCTCAATGGCCAGGTGAGATGGAGGCTTGGAGTGATTAACTTTTATTGAACCAGGAAAAGAAAGTCACACTTGTTCTAAGAAGGAAAACGTTTACCCAAGCAAATATGTATAGACACAGAAACATTCATACACACATTTACATTTTCATTAACATTCTCATTTACACATTAACACATTCACATTTTTGTTGGGCCCAACCACCTGTCTCATCCATTCCATAAGTATTCATGCATACTTGCATACACACACACTTACACACACACACACGTGTGTGTGTGTATATATATATATACACACATATATATATGTGTGTGTAAAAATATATATACATATACTTATACATATGCATATACATATATACCTATGTGCATACATGTATACATACAGGTTAAAGATTTACTTTTAATTGAGCGTGTGAGTGTGTTTGTATATGTGTGTGTATGTGTGTGTATGTATGTGTGTGTGTATGTGTGTGTGTGTGTATGTGTGTGTGTGTGTGTGTGTGTGTAGGGGCACGTGCATATGAGTTCAGTTATCCGTGGAGTCCAGAAGAGAGTTTTAGGTCCCTTAGAGCTGGAGTTACAAGTGGTTATGAGCTCTCTGATGTGTGTGCTGGGAACTGAACTCAGGTCCTCTGCAAGAGCAGCTAGTGCTCTGAACTGCTGAGACATCTCTGCAGCTGCTACCTTGGTTTGTTTGTTTGGAGACAGGGTCTCCCACTAGCTGGAGTGGATGGCCTTGAACCCCGTGACCTGTGTGTGCCTGCCTCCACATGGCTGGGGTTTTAAGTGTCATGCCTGGCTCTTTTTTTTGTTTTGTTTTGTTTTGTTTTTCGAGACAGGGTTTCTCTGTNTAGCCCTGGCTGTCCTGGAACTCACTTGGTAGACCAGGCTGGCCTCGAACTCAGAAATCCGCCTGCCTCTGCCTCCCAAGTGCTGGGATTAAAGGCGTGCGCTACCACGCCCGGCTGCCTGGCTCTTTTACATGGAGCTTGAACTTAGGGTTTTGTGCTCCCACAGAAAGCAACTACTCAGCTCCTCCCAGTCAGTAAAGAATAACTGTAAATATCCTTTTTCTGGAATTCATGCATAGTAACATATTTGACTCACATTTCAGCCATAAACTAAAAAAGAAATGGCTACAGTAACAAAACAAACATCGTCCCTGTCACACATCACAGAAACAACCCTTACCACACTGAAACAAGACTATTTTTATACCCTGGTGGTTTTTGATTTTTGTTTTGTTTGTTGTTGTTTTGTTTTGTTTTGGCAGTGGTTTTGTTGTTTTCCTGAAATGAGATCCTGTTAGCCGCTCAAGTCTGGTACTGCTATGTAGTCCCAGCTGGCTTCAGGCTCCTTTGTCTTTGCCTCGCCATACTGAGAACACAGAAATGTGCCGACACCATGCCCAGCTTTTCTGACCATTTCAGACAATAGCAGAGATCATGCAGAAAAGCAAACGCCAAGACAACCTCTTCCCTTATTACTTCTGTTAACATATTTCAGGATCCTGGTTTCCCAGGCAGGACACTGCAGTGTGGAGCATCATGTCTGTCCTCCTCTGGAAGGGTGACACCACTGGCTCCTTTGTGCTGAGCTCAGGATGAGAGGCCTCTGAGTGAGCCTCTGACTGTGAGTGTTTACACAAGCATCCCAGGCAGCTGGAGATGGAGGCGACTCACAGAAATTGCCTGGGTCAGCTTGAAATATTTTTAAAAGAGATGCAAATTGAGGTAGAGGGAGAGAGAAAAAAAATCCTTTGACAAACAGCCATATTTTGGGCTGATTTAGCTAAAGTTCCCACAGATGTGTTATCTTCTCTAACACTTCCTCTGGATTTAAGGCGGCTGATGTAGAATCCTATTATTGCTTTTGTGTCCTGTGTGATAGTATGCATGAACTATTGCCCTGATAGTTAGTACATGTTGACTATTGCTGCTTCTCAGCTGTCTCGGGTAACAGTGCTAAATCAACACAGCATATTACTATATGGTGCTTCTGGGTTTTAAAAATTACTGTGTTCTTTTTTCTTTTCTTTAGTTTTGTGTCTGTGTGGTTGTCTGCAATGTATGTGCAGGCACCTGCAGAGACCAGAGTGATGCTGGATCGCCTGGCTCTCATACCTGAGCAGTGGCTGCTTTACCCAGTGACATCTTCCCAGGCCCCTAAAGGACAGATTTTGAGTATTTTGCTGGGGCGAAGTGAGGGCACTTTGATTCTACCCTCACAACATCTCTGCAGAAATGTTGTTGAGTGATACATAGGGCCCTTCTATTTGGCTTTCCTTGCATTGTGATAAAACATTTGGACCATAGCACTTAAGGAGGAAATGGTTCTTATCGTTCCAGGTAGCAGTCTATCACTGACTGAAAGTCATGGTTTCTGCTTCAGTTCCTGCCCTGATTTGATTTATAACTCAAATTTTCAGAAAATTGAAACTTTAGAAGACTTGTTTAATATTCAGAGTTAGGGGTGGTGGTGCACACCTGTAAGTCTAGCACTTGGGAGACTGAAGGGCTTGGGTATGAGTTCAAGGCCAGTGTGGTGGTTTGAATAGCATGGCCCCACAGACTCTAGTGTTTGAAAGTTTGGCCATAGGGAGTGGCACTATTATGAGGTGTGGCCTTACTGGAGGAACTATATCACTATGAGGGTGGGCTTTGTGGCTAAGCTCAGTGTGACACACAGTCTTTTTCTGCGGTCTGCAGCTCCTCCAACACTATGTTTGCCTGGACTCTGCCATGCTTCCCACCATGATGCTAATGGATTAAACCTCTGAAACTGTAAGCCAGCCCCAATTAAATGTCCTTTACATAAGAGTTGCCTTGGTCATGGTGTCTTCACAGCAACAAAACCCATACTAAGGCAGCCAGCCTGGACTACACAGAAACAGCTGATCTCAAAAAATCAGGAGCGAAACTATTGCTGTGACTTCAGGAACATTCAGGAGTTTTCACCCTGTGAAATGATCTGCCATTTTGAGAAAGGGACTCTATGATAAGTTCTATATTTAGAATGTTTGCCCCTGTAAAACTATGACATTTAACCGTGGTTATAATAGAGTTAGGTCATGAGCGATCTGACCTCATGGGATTAACCTCGAATTTACCCTCTGTTGCTTTCTTGCCTTTCCACCCTCTATCATAAGATCATTCAAGATGGCAGCCCACATCAGATCTTGACCTTGGACCTCCAAGATCAAGAACTAAGCAAAACAAACAAACAAATAAACAAATAAACAGTAACAACAAACAAAAACACCACCACCACCAACAACAAACTCTATTCCTTTACAACAGCATCAAATGAACTGAGCCAGAATGTTAAGTGTTAATGCAAAAGAAACAAGTTAGTTGGTAAGTTTACCAGAATTCTGGAAATCCATGAAGCAGCAGCATGAGCGGTTTACCCCTTTCTCCAGCAGCAACATAGTGAAATCTTAACCCCGAGTCCTGAAAGTGGAAGGGTATGGAGTATGTGATAGCAGGCAACATCAAACTAAGACATTTAGTATTTCCCTGTTACTAAAAACATTCTCGCTTGAATTACTTTAACGTCAAGAAATGAATATTAACAACATATTATCAATAGGATAAAGGGACCACTTCACCTTTGTGGGTATTCCCTTTGGAATACCCCTTACTTGCTCTGTGACAAGGTCTGTGTATATATTTTGAGCTTCTGGAGCAATGTTACAATGTAGCTTTTGTCTTAGTGAGATGTCACATTTTGTCCCCTGCAGGATACCTAAATAATTCTGATCTGAATTTCAATGTTGCAAAGTGTATCTCACATATTTTTTTTCTCAGTTGCTCGTCAAGAGCTGAGGTATCACTTATGTAATTCACACCCCCTTCTCTTATTTTTAGGCATCGCCTTCCCACACTGAGATCCGAGTGTTTCGTAGATGCTCTCTCTCCTTTGCTGCCTGTTCCCTCTGTCTCGTCTGTGTTTCTAACGGTGGAATATACCAGTGCCCAAGAGTTCACGCCGCATTTGGGAGATGATTAACCCCAGAAAAGGAAAGGACTGGGAATAAGAGAAGAATGCTGCAGACACCAAGGATATGGGAACATAGACAAGAAAGGAAGAGAGAAAAGCAAAATCCGTGGAAGTATGAGAGAAAGACAGTACAAGTCAACGCTGAGCATGGACTCTGTCTCCGGCCTTTAGATGCTAGCATCTGGCATGTCATTTCCCTTGATTCCACCACCTTACTTAAGAAAACAAGGCCCAAGGGCTGAGGCGGTAGAGCAGTGGCAGAGCGTTTGCCTTTTAAGCATGAGACCCAAGCTTCAGTCCCCAGCACTGCAGTCCCTTCCCCTAAATGAGGTCCAAGTCAGTCACATAAGTCATGAAGAGGGCTAAGGATGTAGCTCAGTGGTAGAGCACTCGCCTGGCATGACCAATGTGTTCCCCGGCGTCACTAAAGAAACAGATGTTAAGAGGAATGAAGTATCCAGGTGACTAGAGTCACCACTAATTCTTCGTTCTGCTTCTGAGGGGAAAAGAAAGGCATTCTGAGGAATTCAGGAAGAGTCATAAGCTGTGTTTCATCCTTAAGATGGACAGAATTAACAAATGTGACTTCGCTGTTATCTCTAAAAAATTATTTTAGTGGTGGTGAGTATCAGGAGAATGAAATGCTATGGCCACCACTCTGGATTTGATAAAGATTTTATCGCACTGGGTATATGCCAGGTTGATAATTATAATGATGAATTATAAATTATACTAAGTTATAAGTCCGTTGGCCTATGTTTTCTTTTCTTTTTCCTTGTGGTTCTCTTCTTCTTCTTCTTCTTCTTCTTCTTCTTCTTCTTCTTCTTCTTCTTCTTCTTCTTCTTCTTCTTCTTCTTCTTCTTCCTCCTCCTCCTCCTCCTCCTCCTCCTCCTTCTCCTCCTCCTCCTCTTCTTCTTGAAACATGAACGTACTTAATTCTTACATCAGTTTCAGGCTCCTCTTGCCTTTCTGAATCCCAGTTGCTGGGGAGTTTAGCTGCTGATAAAACGTCAGGACTCAGTAACACAAATATCTCCTTGTATGTTGCCTTTGAAAGGCTTGTGAGTCAGACTGTAGGTCGTATCACAGAGACTGTATCACTCCACCACCTGGCATCAGGAAATAGACCGTCTGTGGGCTGTGACAGAAGCTGGGATGAGGATGGACAATGAAAATCTGTCGGCACGGTTGACACTTTTATTTAAGCACAGCGAATGGAGCTTTATTAAGAAGTGGGCACCTACTTTGTATTCCATTTTCTTTTATTTCTGACTTTTTGCATCTGCTTCCTTCCTCACAAACACAAACCATTTCTTATCGTTTAGTGCTGCCTAGGTCATCTGAGATTAGAAATGACTTTCCAAAGAACTGTCAACTCCCTCCATCTCAAAATCTAGACAGCAGGGCATCGCCAGGAGCATTATCCTGCAACTGATCTGAGCCCTAAAAGGCAAAAAAGGTGACAGGAGACAGCTTCTCCTTGCAGTAGGAAAGGGAGCAGAATTATTCTGAGTTGCTTCAGCAGGAGGAGGATCCGGTTAGAGAAATTTCACGTTCTGAAAGACGCACCACCACCCCCAACCCCCAACACATAGGTTAAGGAGAGAGTGGAAAGCCATGATACTGACCCGTGGAACAGCCCCCGGCCCGGTCCTTCCTGCCTCCCCTGGGGTCCTCCGGGTGCCCGCAGCCATCGGGACGCATCTAGGAACAATCGACCCGGCGCCCTAGGCACCGCGGCTCCCAGGGTTCCCACCCGCGTCCCTCTCCCTCCCCAGTCTCCAGGCCCGCGCCGGCCTTCACCTTGATGCGCACGTAGCAGTGAGTCCCCAAGGAGGGGTCGTTCAGGCACGCCGGAGGGTTGGCCCGGGCCGCCCGGCGGAAGGTCTGCGCCGGCGCCCTACCGATGCTCCACAAAAGTTTGAGCAGGTGGACGGAGGCGCACAGCCCGCAGTAGCCGTACACCAGGGACCAGTAGAGGAGGGCGCGCAGCGCGGGCAGCAGGCGGGGCGGGCGCGGCGGGGCCATGGGCGCCTGCGGGAGCCGAGCTGCGGCGTCCCTCCCGCGCCCGCCCGCTCGCCCCGCACACGCCGCGCGCCCGGGCCTCGGGGACCGCGCAGGGCGAGGCCCGGGCTGTCCTCCTCCCGTGTCACGTCGCTACAGCCGAGCGACATGAAGGCGACGCCGAACGCCATCCCCAGGTCCCGCCGAAGCCCCTGGCTCTGAACAGGTCCCAGAGCCCCTGTCCCAGAAGCCTCAGACCTTTTCCCGGATGTGAGAATCGCGGAGGGCGGGAGGGACTTTTGTACTCAACTGTGGTAATTATTTCTTCAGGTGGGCACCCCTGACACAGTCTCTTACAGATATTAACTGTTCCTTAACTGTGTTCAAAGTTACCAAACACCCAAGCCAGAAAAAGCAAAAAGGCACTTTACACCAAGGCACAAGCAATCAATTAGCTTGTCCCTACCCTTAGCAAGGACTCCTCCCTCCTCTCTCTCTTCTTAATGTTCCCCTCCCCCTCCCTCCTCCTGCCCCCATTGGTGTAGACCCTACAGTAGTTTATCAGCCCCACCCCTTGCGCCGCGCCGTTAAGAAACATTCTTTTTAGTCCTCCTTTACCTTCCTGTTTCCCTTCTTTCTCGTCCCTGACATCCCGTGTGTGTGTGTGTGTGTGTGTGTGTGTGTGTGTGTGTGTGTGTGTGTGTGTGTGTGTGTGTGTGTGTGTGTGTGTGTGTGTGTGTGTGTGTGTGTGTGTGTGTGTGTGTCCTTCTAGAGATGCAGTTACAGGTGACTGTAAGCCTGTGTACTCCTCACCTCTGGAACTGAACTCAGGCCCTCTGAAAAAGCAGCCAGTGCTCATAACTGGTGAGCCATCTCTGCTCATTCCTTCCACCTGAATAGCTGAGGGCTGTTATAGGTGTATCTATATAAAATGTTTTTGTGTGAACATTTTTTTCCTGTTTCACCTAGAAATGAGACAGTGGGATAAGGTGGGGAAGTGTACCTTTGGCTTCCTGTGACAGAATCAATCTGGTTTTTGCAGAATGGTTGTTCGGTGCTAGAGGTGTTGCTTAGAGCCTGGGTCCCATTCTTTAAAGCACCGTGAACTGAACGCTTCTTAATTTCACTTGTTCCAGAGGTGCAGAGTGAACACTTGATTCTCAATAGGAGGCACTATATTCCAGAAGGAAGGAGCTGCCTGAGGGCAGAGCATGGGGGAGGGCAGCTGGGGAAGTGAATGTTTTAGAACAAAGTTTAATGACACATATGTCTGAATATGGCACAAAGGCTACCGTGTTATTACTGTTAATTACCATTAAATAATGAATAAAAAATAAAGCCTACATTTATTTCCTAATGGCGAATAGTACCAGGCATCTTCTGTGTGATCACATGTCACTCAGATATACTTTTCTTGACAAAGTGTCTATACAAATCCTCTGCTTAGTGTTGATCCTTGACCCCACCCCCATGGAAGCAGGGGTGGTGGGCCTGCATGCTATACCCACAAATGCTTTTTGTTCTTTGGGGTTTTTTTTGGGGGGGGGTTGCTTTTACAGGCTTTATTTATATATTTGCGTATACTTATACATACATATGTATGTGTATAGCAATACTACTCAGCTACTAAAAACAATGAATTTATGAAATTCTTAGGCAAATGGATGTATCTGGAGGATATCATCCTTAGTGAGGTAACCAATCACAAAAGAAGTCATTGATATGTACTCACTGATAAGTGGATATTAGCCCAGAAACTTAGAATACCCAAGATATAATTTGTAAAGCACATGAAACTCAAGAAGAAGGAAGACCAAAGTGTGGATACTTCGTTCCTCCTTAGAAGGGGGAACAAAATACCCATGGAGGGAGTTACAGAGACAAAGTTTGGAGCTGAGACGGAAGGAAGGACCATGCAGAGACTGCCCCACNCAGGGATCCATCCCATAAACATCCACCAAACTCAGACACTATTGCTTATGCCAGCAAGATTTTGCTGACAGGACCCTGCTATAGCTGTTCTTTGTTTTTAAAGCAAGACTTTCCCACACTGAGTTTGAGAGTTCCTCATAGTTTATAACTCATAACTACAAACCTCTCTTATGAATAATGTCATTTTTTCCTTTCCCCTTAGTTTGTATTTGTCTCTTCTTCTTCTCCTCCTCCTTCTTCTTCTTTTTTTTTTTTTTTAAAAAAAAAAAAAAAAAAAAAAAAAAAAACCTATAGCACCTGATACTCCCAGGCGGTCTCCCATCCAACCAGGCCTGATCTTGCTTAGCTTCCAAAATCAGATGAGATCAGGCACGTACAGGGTGGTATAACCATAGACAGTTTGTATTTGTCTTTTCATGGAAAAAAAAAGTTTTAATCTTGATGAGGCCAAATTTGTTAATTTTTCCATCCTTTTAATGTCAAGTCTAAAAATTCTTGGTGCAAATGATGAGACTAAAGATTTTTAAGTTTTCTGTCGTGTTTGTGATGGTTTTCGTACAAGCAGTGAGGTTCTATTTGACTTACCGGTATTTGGGACTCTTCAGTGGCACAGGTTGAGATACCAGGCCTGACTCTCATGAGTCCATGTATATTGGACTGCATCGTTGTGGCGGCTCCCTGGTCCCATTCTGGGGGTCTCCATCCCCATGCCACCCCATTGGTCTGCAGTACTGGGGTTATGTCTTATCTTTTTCTCTTTTCCTCTCTTTTTATGATCCATGTATGTATGCATTTTTATGTTCCTGTACATATCTCCTAGTGTGCAGTGGTTTCTTTGGGGCATATGCTTAGCAGGAACTGCTACAAACCTACAGACAAGAGTTTAACATGCAACTATTTGATTTTACAAAAGGGGATATTTTACAAAATGGTTGTTAATTTAGTCTGGCCTGATGGTGTGTACCACTACTTCCTGCTATTCCTTTCCAACATGTGCTGATAGAAATATCTTAGCTAACTTAATGAGTTATGATCACTACCACATAGGGCTTCAGTTTCATTTTCTTCAATACCAAAGAAGCTGGACCTCTCCGAATGTTCATTTTCCAAAAGAATCTCCTGCAGCCTGTGTCTGGCCAAGAATTAGCAAAGCCTGTGTATTGTTCTCTATTCTCCAGGCTTCCAGTCAGGTGTAGCCAAGAGATTGGGTTGTGGTTAGTGGATTGTGAGAGCAAGAGGCCTCTTTCAAGTCTGGCAATTAAAAACCTTTCCACGAGGGGTATAGTGGTTTGAGTGAGCACAGCCTCCATGCACTTATGTTTGAATGCTTTGTTCTCACTTGGTGGAACTGTTTGGGAAGGGTTATGAGGTGTGACCTTATTGGAGAGGTGTGTCACTGGAGGTGAGGGATTTGAGGTTTCAAAATCTCACATTATTCCTAATTAGGTCTCTCTGCCTCCTGCTTGTGGATCAGATGTAAGCTCTCAGCTACTGCTCCAGCCCCATGCCTGTCTTTGAAACTGTAAGCTCCCAATAAACTCTTTCTTCTATTACCACAGCAACTGAAATGCAACTATGACACTCTCCAGAGCTCTCTCCCACTTTTCTTTTTTTTCTTTCTTATTTTAGTATTATTATTGTTGTTTGATTTTGAGATAGGGGTTCTTTGTGTAGCCCTGGCTGTTTGGGAACTCAAGTTGTAGACCAGACCAGATAGGAATCCACCTGCTTTGAACTTAGAGATCTGCCTGCCTCTGCCTTCCGAATGCTGGGATTAAAGGGATCATGCTTTTAAAAAAAAAAAAGTTAAAGGGCTGGTGAGATGGATCAGCAGTTAAGAGCACTGACTGCTCTTCTGGAGGTCATGAGTTCAAATCCCAGCAACCACATGGTGGCTCACAACCATCCGTAATGAGGAGCAAATAAAAAAACCTATGGGCTGGAGCGAGTGGGGCCACAGCGAGCAGGGCTGAAGCAAGAGGGAGAAGGGAAGGGAGGGGGGAAGGAAAAAATTAAAAATCCATGTTCACTTTGCTAAAAGACAAAACAAAAAAAATCTGTTTGATCATCTTTTTTTTTTTTTTTCTTTTGTGGTATATCCACAACAGAGACCTGTATAAGGTCCAGGTGGAGTAACCAGAGAGAACAGGGCACTGTGGTGTGCATCTCCAGAATAGGAGATCCCATCATAGAGTGGGGCCTGCATTCTGTTGTCATTCGGATGCTATTACTGCATTCACAGTCCCAACCTGACACATGCTTCCATTTTCCATTTCTCAGCAGAGCCCTGTCATCCTTACTATATGTGCAGAGAACTATGATTTACAGTGTGGAAGAAACTGGAAGACAGCTGTGAACTGCACACAGCTTTTCCTTCACTCGTGCAAAATCTAAAATCTCACAAACTGAGGCCCTCATCAGTGTACACTGTCCTGTGGCAAACAGTTCAAAATAGGGCAGAAAACCTCGGTGAGCAGCACCCGCTGCCAATCAGAGGTGGCAGAAGCCAGGACTAGCGCCTCATTGATAACTGATAACCCTAAGGACACTCACTGTCTGAAGGGAGAGCTGTACTCAGGTAAGCAATGAGAAAAAGTACCAGAGTAGCACAGGCTTTGGTGCTGGGAAAAAACGACACCTCTTAAAAACCTCCACATTTCAAGCTAACGGGCTTTTGTTTTTTTCCCCAAAACTTTGAAGTGTGAATTCCTCTGTTCTAGAGTTATTGTTGCCAATAACTCATTTCTATTTGGTGAAATTAAAATATTCTCTCTTAAAAAGCTATTTTCCTTGCTTGGTTACAAAATTTTGTTTATGGTATTGTGATGGCCAGTGGAAAAAAAGTCTTAGATGTGTTTTTATTACTCACAGTTTTGGAATGTTATAATGAAGCAACCATGCTTGGCCAGCAAGAACGACGCAACACCGAAGATCCTTCTCAACAGCACTTTATTCAGGAACTCTTCATGATGGTACGGGGGACCCCAATGGACCAGGGCAGCCGCCCTATATACTTGAGTGTTTACCACCTGGGTGCTCTGTGCCTTGTCACCATGGGATAGGCTAGGAAAGAAATCACCTCATTACCATAAGGCTGGGCAGTGAGGGCTGTGCTGAGTCATGGCTATGTAGAACTGCGCATGTCTGTCCTAAGGCGGCAAGTGAGTTGTTTACCAGATGGACAGCAAAAGTCAGCGCCATCTTGTAATGGCGGATGGTACGGTGCACTACATTATAACAATGTTGGAATGTTAAGATAAAAAGATTCTGCCAGGCATGGTTGCTCACACCTCCAATCCCAGCACCCTGAGCTTGAGGTGGGACCAACGGATCGACGCAAGAGGGACAAGAGAGGATGCACAACACATCTCTACCCCCAAGACGCAGACATACACACACACACCCCAAACACACACATCACACATACACACACACCCCATACCCCCTTACACACACACATACACTACATATCACACACACCACACAACCCCACACACCCCAAACACACATCACACATCCACATCTACACCCCACAGCACCTCAAAAACATCCCCCACCCCAACCAATCACACATACACACACACACACATCCCTCCCCACAAACACACATCACACCCACCCACACCACATCTACACACATACCTGCATGCACAAAGCAAAGCAAAAGCAAAAACCACATCATGCACATGCATATAGATGTCTACAAGAATTTATTTTTCTCAGCTGGGTGTGGTGGCACACGCCTTTAATCCCAGTACTCGGGAGGTAGAGGCAGGCAGATTTCTGAGTTCGAGGCCACCCTGGTCTACAAAGTGAGTTCCAGAACAGCCAGGGCTATACAGAGAAACCCTGGGGGGGGGGGAAGAATGTATTTTTCTCAATTTTAAGAAAATCAATTTGTTGTTTACTCAAAAAAATGACTTTTGTTATTCCTGGTTTCATTAAATGTGTGTTAGGTCTTTCAGTTTTGTCCTTTAGATTAGTGGTTGGTGAATTTTCTAACACAGTAAGAGGTGCAGTAGTAAACATTTTGGTTTTTTAAAAATTACATAGTATGTATGTGGGCAATGTGAGGATGTCAGACAACAACCTGAGGTAGTAGGTTTTCTCCTTCCACGATCTTGATCCTGGGGATCAAACTCAGGCAGTCAGGCTAGGCAGCAAGCAGCTTTTCCTACTGTGGATCTAGGTATAGGTTGAATAAGAATGCCCCGCCCTCACTCGAGTGTTTGAATGCTTGACCCATAGGGAGTGGCACTATTAGGAAGTATGTCGCTGTGGGGATGAGTTTTGAGGTCTCTGATACTCAAGCTAGCTCAGGGTGGCACAGTCTCCTTCTGCTGCCTGCTGCCTGTGGGTCCAGATGTAGAACTTTCAGCTCTCCAGCTCCATGTCTGTCTGCATGCTGCCATGCTTCCCACCCTCTGTAGTTTCCCTCTGAAATGGTAAGCCAGCCAGAATTAAATGTCCTTTGGAAGAGTTGCCTTGGTCCTGGCATCTCTTCACAGCAATGAACCCTGACTAAGACACCTACTGAGCCAACTTCATCCTTAAACACAAAAGCAGCCATAGAGTAAATAGTGCATGAGGCTGTGCTCCACTGAACCATCTTTCTTTCTTCCATCCTCCCCTGGCAGACGCCATGCAGGAGGAGCTGCAGTGGGCAAGTGAGCTTCCTGAGACGGCCCACTGTCTTCTCACGGCTGCGGTGGGTGAACCCTGGAGAGCCACAACCCCAGGGGCTTGGTCCCAGGACTGCTTCTTGCTGCTGCTGTGCATTCTCATGCTGGTCATTGTTGTGTTCCTCATTTTTCTGACCTGGTGTGACTGGGCAAGGAAAGACCCTGTGTGCCATTAGTCTGCTATGATTGATTCCTAGGCATCAGCCCACCCTACTGGGCAAATTTCCTGCAGATCAACATGAGGATGAACTTCCATGAAATAATGCTGTTTAGATGAACTAATGACGTTATAGAATTCCTGATTTGATTTAAATTCTTTCAAAAAGTTAGAGTAATTGATAGAAAGTTTAAGGAGATGGTTTTAGTTGTTTTGCCAAAAAGATATAATAAAGTGAGTTTTAAAAATCTATTTTCTGGAAGTTTCCTTCCCTACACCCCAAACTGTCCATTTCCTGTTGAAAAGGTCTTATTCTTTTAAACATTTTACAAATCAATGTTCTGCTGATGTACTGGGGGTGGGAGGGGGTAGAAGGGGAGGGGTTGGGATAAGGGGATAAGGGATGGGGTGGGAGAAGGGGAACATGTTATGCCTTCTATTTTTCACTCTTTAAAGCTTTGTTTGTTTGTTTTTCAAGTTGTAATTCATCTGCAGTGATGGAAAGTTCTGGATCTTAATCAGTGGTGACCATGCTTCAGCCTCTGGCCAAGCCAGGACCTTCAGCCTCTGGAAGCCCTGGGCCCCAAGCACCTGAGTTTATGAGACGCTATGTAGGAGGGAAGCCCTGGCCTCCTCCAGTGTGGCCTGCCTGGGACCTGGTTAAGGGACCATTACTGAGAAGGAAGGTTTATCTTAAAACAAGAATGCACTACTCTCCTCCCCAGAATTCTTAACCCCTCACCAGTAGCAATGAGGTCAAAACTATTTCCTTTGTTTTGCTTTGCTTTGTTTTTCAAGGCAGGGTTTCTCTGTGCAGCGCTGGCTGTCCTGGAACTCACTCTGTAGACCAGGCTGGCCTTGAACTCAGAAATTCACCTGCCTCTCCCAAGTGCTGGGATTAAAGGTGTGTGCCACCATGCCCGGCTTCCTTTTCTTTTTCTTTTGGATGCTGCCAGTGCCTGCATTTGGCTTCAGGCTCCACAGGCTTTGGGCTTCCTTACTACTCTTCCCCCAGCGTGTGGCTCATCTCCATGCCCATGTATCTCTCCTCTTCTCTGGCATTTTGATATAAACCTGAGACATATATAAATAGGAGGCAGGTAGAGAGCTCACCTGCCCCGAGGTTTTGTTGTGAACTCTAATAAACTGTCTTTGTGCTTCAGGGTGAATCTGTTCTAAGAACCCCAAGAGGGAACCTGGGTTTCTCCAGTATCTCACTTGCTCTGTTTCTCTGCGCAGCTGATTTTGCAGTGGAAGACGAGTGAGGACTCCTTTGCTTCTTTTAACACAAAATCCTCAAGGAGACAGGGGAGAGTGGCAAGCCAGCGTGTACTTATAAGACTGAAAAGAAAGTCGGTAGGTCTAAATTTAATTCTAATCTACTCTGATTTAAAATCACGACACTCCCATTCATCTGACTACTACATACCAGATAAAGTGACCATAAGTCTTAGGTAACAACAGTCACTCGACACACAAGTTTAGTAAATGAGTTGTGGCTGCATCAAGGAGAAGTGATTTGGAAGAGAGGAATGCAAATGCCCACCCACCTCACAGCATAGGCAGGATGGATTCGTAGGCATGGAATTCTACATAAAAGCACAACTGGAATTTAAGTGTACAAAAATACATGAGGCTAGGTGTGGTGGTGAGTGCCTGGTGAACTCTCAGCACCTGGGAGGCAGAGGCAGGAGGATCAGGAACTCCTTAATCGAAGACTTTGTGTTTGGTCTACCTGTAACTATCAGGTGAAACCCTTCTTGGCAGGTAGAGGTTCCGTCAGTCCAGAGCCTGTTAGCACCTAGCGTCTGAGGCCAGCAGACACTTCCCTGCGTTGCTGGACCCGTCCCATGTTCTCACCAGGGTATTAAAGATTCTTTGATTTATGAGAACACTTCAGATACTGTTTCCATGTTGGGACATAACATTTGGGCAAGTTTTCTGGTCATGGAGACTCACATTGGGTTTCAGAACAAGCCATCTCTTATTCCTGAGGCAAAAGCTGTGTTTTTACGTGGACAGTCATGATGCACGAAGACAGCAAAATTACCATATTTTTGTAAAATACAGTCAAACAGATCCCCATGTTTCCATATTTGAGTGAGGTTTATAATCTCATGGGAGAGTACACAGACTTTGTTCTCACTGTAATTGAATACAAGAAGATAAACTTTCTCTATATTTTATATTTAAATCATTTCTAAAATATTATTAAAAGGGAATAGACTTTATACTTGGATATATACATGTATATGCATATATGTATTCACACATATAATGTGCATATACATATGCATATATATATATATATATATAGAGAGAGAGAGAGAGAGAGACAGAGACAGAGACAGAGAGAGAGAGAGAGAGAGAGAGAGAGAGAGAGAGAGAGAGAATCTCCCGAGGTAGACTGTTCATGTATGAACTTTTTATGATTTCAGACTTAGCAAATTTTAACTACTTACTTCTACATAATTATACACAAACTGTGACACAGAAAAATGTTTGTAACACAAACTGTAAAAGTAATAAAACAGAGAATTACAGATAGAGAATAATCTATCTTTCCTATAGTGATTGCACTAAAAATTTCTGAATTTTAAGCTTTAAGGGGAGGGTTTTGTCTTTATACACTCTAGGATTTGTACATGATAGGCACGTCACTGCTAAGCTACAATTCCAGAACTGTCTTAATAACTTCTTAAAAATTGCTATAAAGAAAAAAGTTTTTAAAGTGGCCAAAAATGTAAGAAGACAACATAAAGAAGGAAATGGTAATTTTTCCCCCTTCATCTTCAGAAAAGCCCACTTATATGCTGGTAATTAGCTTTAGGAGGGACTCTGGCAATGGAGGAGAAAGGAGCAGCAGGGCACACAGCTACAGCTGCAGCTGTGATGCCCCTCCCTCAGCTGTGATGCCCCTCCCTCAGCTGTGATGCCCCTCCCTCAGCTGTGATGCCCCTCCCTCAGCTGTGATGCCCC
>NC_034602.1:95257301-95271266 GCF_900095145.1 Mus pahari | reverse complement strand
CCTCCCTCAGCTGTGATGCCCCTCACTCAGCTGTGATGGTCCCCCTGCAGCTGTGATGCCCCTCCCTCAGCTGTGATGGTCCCCCTGCAGCTGTGATGCTCCCCCACAGATGAGGTCCTCTCCCTGAAGCTCTCCCAAGATGACTCTGGCTGTCTCAGTGCAACAGCAAAGAGTAAGTGGCGCAGTTATTGTGCTGTGTGCTGTTAGGGTGCTGTGTGCAGTTAGGGTGCTGTGTGGCTCCCTGAAGGGAGCAGAGGTGTGAATGAAGTACAGCTGATGGTCCAGGGCAATGAACAAATCATGAAAACTCAGACCTGTTGCCACATGATGGTGTAACTGAGTGTAAAGTCAGAAATGTAAAGAGACTGCAATTGTAGTGTTGCAATTTTCTTTAGTCATATTCAGTGTTGTGGGTGTAAAGCAGGCAGAGTTCAGAAGGTCTGAGTTTAGTCAAATGATACAACCAATAGGGTTGAGTTGTAGGTTAGGGAATACTTACAATAACCTATCACAAGCTTACAATAAGCAAATATATCTTAAAATAACCAATCAAATATGGCCTTCTAAAAATAGTCAATTTTGATGTATAGTTTGGGGTAAGGCACAGAGGGCATGAACTAGAGAAGCACTGTGTTTCACTTTGCTCTTTAATCATACAGATGGAAGTTTTCAGGGAAAAGCCATGTATATGCTAATATCCTTTCATGATGTAGATGGGCTCTGTGGCACAACTGATAACACATTGCATTTCTAGAATGCTCAAGAAGTCGAAAGTTCCTCCCAGGACAACTGGCTAAGTACAAGTTTTTCCTTTTTTTTAAAAAAAAATTATTAATCACTTTATTTGTTTACATTTCAAATGATATCCCCCTTCCCAGTTACCCCTACACAACCCTCTCCATCCCACCCCTCCTCTTTCCCAATGGAAGAGCTAGGGGAAAAACTGAAGGAGCTGAAGGGAATTGCAATCCATAGAAAAACAATGTTAACTAAGTGGACCATCAGAGCTCCTAAGGACTAAAACACCAACCAAAGTGTACATAGAGAGAGATCTATGGCTCCAGATACTATGTAGCAGAGGACGGCCTTATCTGATACCAATGGGAGGGCTTTTAAGAAAGAAAGAATGCTAAGATGGAGAACTGAAAGAGAGGAGGAAATATATGGGCAAAAAGAGACACTTGTTACTCTGTCTGGTTTTATGTATGATGACTATGATAATTTAATGGCCAAGCACTAAAAACAGGGAGGTTTTGGATCTGGAGAGTTGGCTCTTCTTGTTGCATGTTAACAAGAGGCTGGAGGGAACAGGACCACAGACCACAGATAGGGAGCCTGCTTTAGCTATACTTTTACTAAGAGTTTTGAAGAAATGACGATGTTTCTATTTTTTTTTTAATAAATGTTTTAGGGGCTATCAATATTTTTCAATATTTTTAAAAAATGTTAGACAACAGGAAATAAACTTTGAGAGGCCATTTCTGAACTAAAGATAAATCCTGGGAAACCTTTCTTCTCCCCACTCTCCCCTCACCCCTCTCCCCTCACTCCACACTCTCCTCTGCCCTCTCTCCCCTCACCCCATGCTTCCCTCACCCCATGCTCATGCACCATGAACTTTGCTTCTTCCTCTTTATCACCCTCCCCTTCCCTCCCCTCCCCTAAAGGTCTGCATCAAATGCTATGGTCTCTTCTTTAAAGATGAGCTTAGTGGAAAAATTATTCTTTTAGCATTTATACCTCTAGGTGTGGAGAAACTCCTCTCAAATCTTTTTAAAGCTGCTCTCAGCCTGTTCTCCTAGCTTACCTCTATTCCTCTCTGTCACCCACCAACCTAAGAAGCCCTCCCTACCAGGCAACCCACAGCCACACTTTCCTATGATCCAGAGAGGGTAACAGACGCCAAGGGATGGAACTCTCACTCAACGAAGACCAGACCAGAAATCAGCATCTACAGGCACCTCAATCAAGCTAAGCCCCAATGCCTACACACCAGTGCAAAACCCACAATGACCCAGGAGCCCTACCCTACTATAGTAAGCCATAAGAAAGGCAATATAGCTATGAGACAAGGATTTCAAAATAGCAATTACGAATACGGTTAAGGACCCTAAAACGGATAAGAACGAATCCCTAATGAGGCCTCTGAAAACACAAATGAACAGTGGAAGGAAATAATGAGAACGGTTCAAGGCCTGTGGGAAGCGGGTGTGGCTGTGGCTTCGGCCTTGTGAGCCAAGATGGCACCTTGGTTCACTGCCAAGCCCCGTGATTCCCTGCTTGTTTACCAAAAATCTGATTATGCACACCTGAGTGATTATGCACGTGCCTGACATATAGCGTCATACAGCATGATATTGAGTCACTGGCCTATCAACACCCACCCTGTCTGTGTGCATGGCTCGCGTATAGAGCGTGCTGAATGTTGATTGGATGATGAGTGATGAGAGACGAGTGCAGAGGGTGGAAGGGGATAAATTGAGCAATCCCAGAATAAAGCAGGAGAAGCTGAGAAGCTGAGGAGAAGCTGAGAAGTAGAGAGCAGGAGCTGAACTGCTGTAGAGAGCTGGGGTGAGCTATAGAGAGAATAAAGGAAGCTGCAGCGGGAAGCTGTGAAAGCTGCTCAAACCCTGCCTTGGCATATGAGTCTTTGCTCCACCTCTGCAGGACAGAGGTCGGGGCGCACGACATCTGGTGGCCCATACAGGGAAAACTCTTGAAATTCAGAAATGAGCTCGTAAGTATAAGGTAAGGTCTTTAAGGATCCCCGAGCAGGGACAAATTTAAAAGGATCCCGGAGCAGGGACAAATTTTAAAGGATCCTAGAACAGGGACGAAGTTAAGTGAGGTTAGGAGAAAGCTCCAGGTACAGGGACGAAGTTAAGCGAGGTTCAGAGTTAGTTTCTCGGTACAGAGACAAAGTTAAGCTCCCGGGGTTACGGGATGGAGTTAGGTTCTCGGCACAGAGGCGAAGTTAAAAGTGAAGAGAACAGGAAGAGATTGCTTCAAATATGAAAGTAAGAGCAGCGTTGGTGCAGCTGCTAGTAATTTTGAATTTAATTGGATCTTGCCTGGCAGACAGGAGTGGAGGGTATGCTACCAAGTTAGAAAAGTTTTCCTGTGGCCAGGCTGGGCATTTTAAAAGAGATTGTCCCAATTGCCAGCAGCCAACTGCTGCAGCTCCCATGAGACATCCAAAATTATGTCCACGGAGTTGTAAAGGCTCATGCAGCAGAAGCAGAAAAAGGCAAACGAGAAGCCAGCAAAAAAGAAAAAAGGCTAAAGAACAAGAGAGTGAGGAGGGAAGTTCGGATGGATCATTTGACAGTGGAGATGACGTGACTAGCATGATATCTAAGTTGAGTTTTAGGCGAGGAAGGCCTGAACCCTCGGCACCTCCCTTGCCCTCACCTCCTCCCTATAAAGGGGAAAGAGGAAGTGAAGGAAAGGGCGCCATGCTTCGGTATGGCGAAATCTGCCTGGCAAAGTTGGTGCCTTCCCAATGTTTCAAGAACAGCAAGGGCAACGATATCCACCTGCTCCCTTCCCAATCTGCACAAGTTGTGGAATTATAGTCAGTAGATGCTAGTGTTTATCCCAGATTTACTCTCAGCTGAAAACTGGAATCTTATTAGTAAATCAGAGAGTGGATTTGCTCCAAGGACAGATAGATATTCTGGAGCAATTAGTCTTTGTGTCATGTGCAACCCATATGTCAGGAATTTGTGTAACCTCTGTGCAGTTTCAGAATTTTTCTCGTGCAGCTAATTTGTCCCATGAAACAGGATGAAAGAATTCCGGTCATCCATTGTTGCAGTGAATAGCACCCATGTGGAGATTGCCACCGTTCAGCAGTGGTCGAAGATGATCCAGAGGACCTTCAGCTTCCTCAACGATTGGGAAGGGATGGCCTTCTGGGGAATTTTGCTGTGTTCTGTATGTGTTGGTATGCTGTGGTGGATGATACGCATGCACAGATGGATGTAGGCCGATTTAAGCTGTGGTGGCTAGAGTCAGGTAATTCGCCCCATGTTTGGCTCCAAATAGTGGCTGAGGGCCATAAGCTGTGAAGTCACCAATGACAGGAATATTGAGGTGCCGTGANCCAGATGCACACCCCTTTTTTGGCTGCAAGGTGATTCAATGACGGGATTATTGCGGGATGCCCACCAAATAGCCTAAGACAGAACCCTTGCCTACCTAGGACCTAAAAAAGGCCTAGTTACTGGGTGCTGGATGCAGATGCAAGCCTTATGGCCTAAAACAGGTGCTTCACTGACCCTCTTTTTACAGCCACCCCCCCAACATTTTAATTAAACAAAAAGGAGAGATGTGGGAAGCGGGTGTGGCCGTGGCTGTGGCCTTGTGAGCTAAGACAGCACCCTGGTTCACTGCCAAGCCCTGTGATTTCCTGCTTGTTTACCCAAAACCTGATTATGCACTGCCCCCTGATGTATAGCATCATACAGCATGATATTGAGTCACTGACCTATCAACACCCACCCTGTCTGCGTGCATGACTCAGGTATAGAGCCCCCTGCATCCTATCTGACCACCATGGGTTAAAACTGGATATCATCAACAACAGAAACAATAGGAAGTTTACAAACTCATGGAAACAGAACAACTTTCTACAGAGTGAAAAATGAATCAAACTGGAAATCAAGAAGGAAATTTAAAACTTTTCAGAATTGAATGAAAATGAACACACAACACACACACCTGTGAGACACAATTAAAATGATTATAAGAGGTAAGTAAGCTCGTAGCACTAAGTGTCTACGTGAAAAATTTGGAGAGATTTTACTCATATTTGTAACTTAGCAACAACCTGAAAACTCTAGAATAACAAAAAGAAATAACACCCCATAAAAAGTGGACAGCAAGAAACAAACTCAGGGCTGAAATCAATGAGATAGAAACAAACAAAAAATACAAAGTTTCAATGAAACTATGACTTGAAAAAAATCATTAAGAGGGCTGGAGAGATGGCTCAGAGGTTAAGAGTACTGAGTGCTCTTCCAGAGGTCCTGAGTTCAATTCCTAGTAATCACGTGGTGGCTCACAACCATCTGTAATGAGATCTGACGCCCTCTTCTGGTGTGTCTGAAGACAGCTACAGTGTATTTACATATAATAAATAAATAAATAAATAAATCTTTAAAGAAAATCATTAAGATTGATAAACCCCTAGCCAACTAGATGGCTGCATGTAGAAGAATCCAAATAGATCCATACTTAGCATCCTGCACAAAACTCAACTCCAAATGGATCAAGGACCTCAACATAAGGCCAGATACACTGAATCTGATTAAAGAAAGTAGGAATTGTCTTGAACTAATTCATTAGCACAGGAAAACAGCAATTAACATGGGACCTCATGAAACTGTATGGTAACAGACACCATCATTGGGACAAAGGAGCAGCCCACAGAATAGGAAAGATTTTTATCAACTACTACACATCCAGTAGATGGCTAATATCAAAAGCATATAAAGAACTGAAACAACTGGATATCAAGAAAACAACCCAATTAAAAAGGGGTACATAACTAAGTAGAGAGTTCCCAAAAGATGAAATACAAACGGCTGAGAAATGCTTTTCAAAAATATTCAACATCCCTTTTCAACAGGGGAATGCAAGTCAAAACTAATTTGAGATTTTATCTTACCCCTGTCATAATTTCCAAGTTCAATAAAGCAAATGAGAGCTCATGCTGGTGAACATGTGGGGAAAAGGGAACATTTATGCATTGCTGGTGGGAGTGCAGACTTGTACAACCACTATAGAAATCAGTGTGGCAGTTTGTCTAGAAGCTAGAAATAGGTCTACTCCCAAGATCCAGCTATCCCACTCTTGGGCACACACCCAAAGACTCCACATCTTATTACAGAGGTACTTGCTCATTCATCTTCATTGCTGCTCTCACCCACGAAAGCCAAATTGGAAACAACATAGATGTTCATCAATGGGACAAAGGATGATTTCAAAAATTTCCATTTACACAGTGGGATATCATTCAGCCATTAAACAAAATCATTAAATTCACAGGTAAATGGATAGAGCTAAAAATGAAATCATCCTGAGGGAGGGAATACAGACCCCAAAAGAAAGATTCTATATGAATTCTTTTGCACGTAGATATTAGCTTTGAAGCCTTAGATAGGCATGCTACAATCTATATAATCACAGATGTTAGCTACAGAGTAAGGTACCAGGGGGAAGGGGGAATAGATTATATAGTTATTGAGAGACAGGAGGTAGTGTGGAGGAATTTTAATCCAGGAACCTGGCTGCTCTGGCAAGGGATCACATCCAATGATCTTCTAGGTCTGTATGATCTGGCCAGAATGCAGGCACACCCGAGATTACAGTGTTATCTGGCTTACAGACACACCCTTAGTATACACTTTTATTCCCTAACAATGAAGGTGTAAGGCTAGTTTGTAGAAGGAAGCAACCATGCTTGAAAGTGAAGTCTAATTGAGGGTCAGATAAAGTAACAAATCAGAGAAAGATTTGACAGAATGAGTCAATAGGATATGCCCAGCTCACACAAGAACAGCACAGGAGCAGAGAGAGACTAACAGCAGAGGAGAGAGAGAGAGAGAGAGAGAGAGAGAGAGAGAGATTGCACGAGAGATTGCACAGACAACAAGCTAGACACAGGTGAAGGCAGAATAAGGCAGAGAATGTGAAGCAGCCAGAAGATGAGAACAGATTGCCGAAGTTAGTACGAGATCAAGCAGAGCAATTCAGTGTGAAGCCAAGAGGAGCTCCATTTAATTAGTCAACTTGGAAAATTAGATTGTAAGAAGGCTAGAAGCTTCCAGGCCTAGGCCTAAGGATAGTTAGGACAGAAAGAGAGAAGCTCTGGGCTCAGCCTGAGCCATGTATTTGCACAGCTTGGGTAGGGCTCTCATCTCAGCCCATCATCTGGGGAAGTGAAAGCTTCGCATATAGGGGAGCCTGGAGTGGGAACATTAAACAGGGAGAGTGAAAAGAGAGAAATGGGGAGAGGCAACTAAGGGCCATCTGAGGGGTCATATGGAAACCTACTACTGTCCCTTATTTAATAAATACATATATGAAAGAGATCTAAATGGAATCTCCAAGTAATGTGGGAGATGGTGCCTCAGTTAGACATCTCTCAGTGCCAGGCAGAACCTCCAGTGTCAGGAATGGATTATGCCTCACTGACGGTTGGCCAAAGGGCCCATGAAACTTCCAAACAATTCAGGCTGTTGCCAAGGATATTGGCTGCTCCCCACAAATTGACGGTAAGGCCCCATTGCGAAAGACAACACTTAGATATCTCTCTGAATACAGGAACGTCAAACTGGTGCCTACCTAGAGCCTCTGACCCCACTGACTGGTGTCCATGGTACTGGAAGACACGTCCCTGGTTCCAGAGGAGAAAGACAATCACCAGCCCTGCCACAAGCCTAGTCATCTAAGATAACATCATCCTGGCACGGCTGATATTCTGGTGCAATAAAAACAGCATACGTTGTAAGCAATCATTCTCTAATTAGAATTAAGTCCCACTCTATGAAATGGAACCCATGCCTGATACTGCTTGGGTGGCCATGGGCATAGGAGAAAACCACATTATTGTTTTGCTAAGGGAACATGGTAATAAAATGACTCCTAATAATATTCTGCTATACACATAGATCAGTGTTTCTCTCAGCCATCTCATGGAAAGCTTCTTCCTGCAGTAGATAGAAACTATCACAGAAACCCACAACTGGACAATGTGCAGAGTGAGAGGCTTTTGAACATCCGTTCTAAGTGGGATGTCTTCATCAAAGCCCTCTCCTCAGGGTGGAAGGGGAGGCAGCAGGACTGTAAGAGCCAGAGGTGATGGATGACTACAGGAAACAGTGTCATCTGGTTGCAACAGGACTGACATGTATGAACTCACGGACTGTGCCAGCACACATAGTCTGCACAGGTTCAAGCCTGATGGGGTCCCAGTGCTGAGGTGGGAAGTGAACACAGGAAAATGCAAAGGAAAAATTAGTCTTCTCCAATGAAGTCTTGCTGGGCACATTAACCACACCTAAGGGGAGGCCAAGCCAGCAGCAGGTGGATAATGCAAAGTCACCTCAACGGTTTTTTATCTGCTTTTTGTCTGGTATTGCTTTGTTTGGGCTTTTTTCCCTGGTCCTTTGCTTGTATATTATGGTTTTGTATTTTTACCATTTTGTGTGTGTATGTTTCTTGCGCTTTCTCTTTGTTATTTATTTATAATCTGGTTTGTTTGCCTGTTTTCCAATGAGAGAGAAAGAAGAGGTAGAGTTATGTGGGTGGGAACACCTGGGAGGAGTAGGGACAGAAAAACTTTGGTCAGAACATATTATATAAAGTTTTTAATTAAAAAGTAGAAAATAGGTACAACAAAATAATCTATCACTTTAATTCTGGCTGTTTCCTGAAAGCAATACCATCTTCTTATTCTCTTTCTCTCTTTCTTGGTTCTTCTCAGTCAAGGAGGTCTGGCTATGACCAGAATCTGAAGATTGCTATGTGAACCAGGCTGGTCTTGAGTTATCAGCAGTGTCTCCTTCTCTTCCTCTGCCCCCCAAATACTGGAATTACAACAGGTGTGCACTGCCCTGTCTGAACAGCAGGTGTACACAACTCTGTCTAGACAGCAGGTGTGCACAACTCTGAACAGCAGGTGTGCACTGCCCTGTCTGGACAGCAGGTGTACACTGCCCTGTCTGGACACACTTTGAGTTTGTACTTTAGATAATATCACAGCATTGCCTTAATCAGGTTATATTTCAAATGGTCAAAGGTTTAAAATTTTAAAAAAGAATACATATGGTTTAGACATGAATGCAGTTTGAAAAATGACAAAACATCAATGTTTCATAGGCTGTAATTTCCCCTAGTTAGGCAAATATTCATTGCTATCACCTACACATTTTAAGAAATGTCTGACACATTCCTACAGAACCTTGTATACACAATATTTACTATTTGTTTAAAATTTAACACCTTTCAAATCATAGCTAATATTACTTTAAAACAAAAGGCAGTATGAAATTTAAATGTGGAACTAGCAGAGAATCTGACACACTGTGACTCACATGGAAACCAAGAATTCTTGTTAGAAGTTGTTACAATTCTGACAGCAGACACATATCTCTTTGAAAAGTTAACAGCTCAGCCAGGCATGATGACACACTTCTGGAGTCCAGTACTTGAGAGCTGAGGGCAGGAGAATCAGGAGATCAAGGCCAGCCTTGGCTACATGTTGAATTCACCAAAGCCAGCCTGAGTAGATGAGACCCTGTCTCAAACAAGGACACAAACCAACCAACCAACAAACAGGCTTAGACAAAGAACAAAAGTTAAAAATTCAACAAAACCTGTTTTATGTACTTTTACATATTCTTCATTCTTTTTCAATCTGATGATCCCTTTTAGACTTACTTAGATCAGGACTATATTACATCACTGACAGCCCTTTTTAGGATGAATAAAATCTATTTACTTTCAGAGGTCAAAATTATAAAACGTTTTATAAATTATGTCATTAAAAGAACATATTTATTAAAAATGTAAATGAAAAATATGTAATTGTTTTAGGGCAGTCAGAACACAATTTGTGATTGACATTCTGTTGTTGAAAGTAATCACTTTACCACACGCACTGTAAACATTTTTACCTTTCATTTAAAGTTGAGGGTTAATTTACAAACTGAGTTTTA
Source organism: Mus pahari (assembly GCF_900095145.1). Lineage (NCBI taxonomy): Eukaryota > Metazoa > Chordata > Mammalia > Rodentia > Muridae > Mus > Mus pahari. The sequence goes on along the minus strand of NC_034602.1, from coordinate 95,261,541 downwards.
ATCAAAGTTATTTTCAAACATTGTCATAATGTCACTTTGAAGAGTCATATCAATGGTGCCCGCCATCTGTAGAGAAGAAAATATTGTAATTAGTTTAAGATCTATGACTTTATTATGGCTTTATACAAATAATTATACATTTGAAAAAGCTTCATGCAAAATAGAAATAACTTAATGACCTCATTACAATTTTTAATTAAAATATGTGGTTCTTTTAAATATATTAACCATGTGATAAAATGTCACAAGAAAGTAGATGTGAAGTTCAATTCTCCAACTAAGAAGAAGAGCCTCTCAGTACTTAGGGAGAGTTAGTAAGGTTGCAAGCTAGAGCTGGTGGTGACGGCAAACGCCTTTGCAAGGCAGAGCAGTCCGATCTTCCAGTTAATGGCCAGCCTGGCTACACAGAAAAACCCTGCCTTGAAAAAGCAAACCAAAACCAAAACCAAAACCAAAACCAAAACCAAAACCAAACCAGAGAGAGAGAGAGAGAGAGAGAGAGAGAGAGAGAGAGAGAGAGAGAGAGAGGAGATGATGATGAGAGTACACTGTCTTGTTTACTCCTGTAATCTAGGAGGTACTAGGCACTAGACACAGTAAATTGCTTTAACCAGGTAGGAATGATTGCTCAGTGGTTAAGTACACTGTCCAGACAAAAGACCTGAGTTCATTTCTTAGCACTGTGTCAGATGGGTCACAAGTGCCTGAAATTCTAACCAGGCAGATTGACCATCTGGACTTTGTGGGCACCCACACACTCATGTACATAAAGGCACACACAAACACATACACACAAACACACACAGACACTCATGTGAACACATATGCACTCACATGAATCACACACATGGGAACACACATAAGTAAATAAATAAAATAAATATTTTTAAAAGTTTAAAGTAATCTTAAGCAATATAATCCTTGTGTAAGAGAACTATGACAGGTAAATGTAAGAGCTATGGGCTTTCATTGATCCTGGCACTAACTGTGTGATAAATTCTACCCAAGTGTGCTCTCTATGAACGTGTTCTATGTGAATATGCTCAAACTGTAGCATAGTACTAGGAACAATGCTCATTTACATATTAGCAATCTTAGAAATGAGCTACAGTGAGAAAACACTAAGTCAATCACCAGAAGCGTGGCTACTATATTCTTAGGTTTCTTCTGTCATGTAACGCTGGAATTCATTGAGTGAAGGCTCTAGTGTAGAGTTAGCACAAGCCTTGTATGAGGGAATGAGTGACATGTGAGGCCAGTGGGGATGTTCTAGCAAGGGCACACGTTCCAAGGTCCTCTGTCCCAAGTAATAGCAAACATGAAAATTTAAAAGGGTTCTGCCCCCACCACACAAAACAGTCATAGGTCAGTGAGATGTAAAAGCCCTAGCAGCTAGTTGGTTGGTTCTTGGATGTGAACTGGCATTTTCATTGACTGTATAGGAAGACTTAGAGCCATGACCTACTACTAAAAGGATAATAAAAGCTTTAACTATTCAGCACCACAAAGATGAGAAAGCATGTGTGACTTGAACACATTGTAAGAAATTCTTTTTCTTATAAGACTTTTTAAACATGAAGCTCCTAGGCTGCCGACTGTCTAGCCTGCATAACTACATGAAGTTTGGTTTCTCCTGCCACGTAAGAGCTGGAGATGTACTCCTGATCTGAGTGTCATGTGACACTGCCCTATGTAAGGCACACTGGAGAACTGGAAGAAAGTGTAATGAAACCATTTTTATATTTAAATAAAAATGCAAATTTGTATTTAAAGGGTATATGTAGAATCTTATTTTAGACTTACATATATCTTAGCTAAAATCTACTCATGTAGACTACTTACAAGTAGAGAATCAGTCTCTCTACCAATTTATAGTAGGGACCACAACTTCACTCCCACTTGACTTTGTGGCAGGCTAGAGGCTAGAGACTGCTTTCTCTATGTCCCTATCACACTCCAGCCATTCAGATGGAAGACTACTGGGCTGATGAAGGAGACTGGCATGATGTGGACTTTGAGGTGCTGGTAAATGTCCTGAAAGAGCTTAGGATATTGGCAATGCCATCAGGTCAAGCTGGGATATTAGGTGACACCTAACTCTTGAAAAAGTACTAGAGGCTGACTAAAGTCAGGCCTTTGTGAATCCTAACAAGAGGACTTATAATTTCAATATAAAATTCCCACTTCCCCAAAGAAAAACAACCCCTGTAGGCTTAGATTTTTTTAAACCTATTTTAGTAAGGGTTCTTAAACATTTTGACCCCCTTCTAGCCCACTGTCCAAAGGAAGGAGAGAAAAGATGGTAAATAGGACCTGTACGTGGACCTGTTTACAAGTAGTTCTTTGAGGGTGATTCTAATCTCCGTTAGTCAGAATACCATCAGTCTAGTTTAGTAATGCCAGGATACCAAACACAAATAAACAGCAGTGGCATGATCCAGCAGAAACAGCCAGGCCTCCACCTAATCAGCCTGAGTGAGTGGGAGCAACTAAAACCAGCTGGGACACCAGGAGTTCTTTGTCATAGCCCTCTCAATGAAGAAAAGATCAGTGAAGACTCAAGACCAAGGAAGTGTTGCAAGGCTAGCTATGCAAGCATCTCATCACTGTCTATTGAGCCCTATTTATACTTCCTCCAAACATCATGTATCCTCCCATGGATCTTGCCTCAGCAAAACACCATGTAATCCCTGCCGGGCGTGGTCGTGCACGCCTTTAATCCCAGCACTCGGGAGGCAGAGGCAGGAGGATTTCTGAGTTCAAGGCCAGTCTGGTCTACAAAGTCAGTTCCAGGACAGCCAGGGCAATATAGAGACATCCTGTCTCAAAAAAACCAAAAAAAAACAAACAAAAACAAAACAAACCAAAACAAAAACAAAACAAAATAAAAAACCACGTAAGTCTGCCTCAACAAGATACCATGTGAGTCTCCATCACATTACATAACCCAAAACTTTCACTTCAAATCCCACAAATATTTGAAAACAGACAATAGAACATGTCTACCATGGTAGAAGTTCTATCAAAGCAGTGTGATACGATAAACTCTAAACATTTAGAGGATGTGGGTCAGTGCTAGAGGGCATTCTTAACAGATGTAAAGTCCTGGGCTGATCCACAGCACCACAGACAGTGAAATAACCGCTGTTACATGTCAGTCATCTCTTGCTGGAGGTCAAGGCCTCTAAGCCCATTATTCAAGAAGCTGAGGCAGGAGCATGGTGAGTTCCAGGTGAACTTAGACTACATAGCTGAAGTCCTATCTGAGAGGAAAGTAGGGAGAGAGCAAGGCAGGCAGAATTTCATTTGTTGTTTTCTAGGAAGTTAACATGCAATCAATGCCACAGCTAAGAAGAAACATTTAAACATTTAAACATAGGTATGCACAATTACAGTGCTAACTCCAAGACTCCATCAAAAAGCCGTCAAACAAATATTCATAAAGAAACTTTGGAGTGAAACTGTGTAGTGGATCAAATGAACTCGGGATCTACAGAACTTGCCATCCAGTGGCAACAGAAAACATGCTCTTTTTCATACTGCTCATTTAACCGGCTTTTCCAAACTAGATCACATTTTAGACCACAAAGAAAGTTTTAACAAATACCAAATCACTGGGCTAACCTCTTGTGTTCATTCAGATCATAATGAACTATAACTAAAAATGAGTAGAAAGAGAAACCACACAAACACATGGAAACTGAACAATCCACTTTCAAATGATCAGTGAGTTAGCAGAAAATCTAGAATGAGAGGAAAATGAACAGACCTGAAGAGCTTGAGAGTATCAGAGGCAAACAATGCTTCAAGATTTAAGCCAGAACAATGACTGTTCAGGATTATAGCCTGGGAAATCTGGCAAGAACTGGCAAACACAATTGCTTTAAATTAACAACTGCGAATCAATAAGCATGGGGAATGAGAGTGGAGAGACAGTGTACAGAGTGTTGAAACCTGCCAGCTATTTATCTGATGGGGACTGCCACTCAGAATAGACAAACACAAAAAGGTCAAATAATGTAACGTGTAAATGAGAAAAACCAATCTAATCCATAAGGGAGAACACAAAGGCAAGATTGAATGGCAACACATGCATAGCCACACACTCAGCATCTCCTGCCACAGTGGAGCTCAAAACCACACTGACATTCCATCTTCCACAGGCAAACTATAATCAGCAAGAAAACAAAAGCAGGGCTGGTGAGATGGCTCAGTGGGTAAGAGCACCCGACTGCTCTTC
>NC_034602.1:95251268-95257246 GCF_900095145.1 Mus pahari | reverse complement strand
AAAAAAAAAAAAAGAAATGGTTTGTTTAAAAAAAAAAAGAAAGAAAACAAAAGCAACAGGTGCTCTCAGGTATGCAGGGTGCTCTAAGGAATGCTGGGAACAGAAATTAGTAAAGACATTATGGAAATCCGTCTGGATGGTCTTCAAAAAGAAACTAAAAATACACACCCTGCCATTCCTGGGCACACACCCAGAGGAATCAGCATCAGTAGATAGCAGACACCTGAATATCCACCACATTTACTGTGGCACTATTCACAAGTTAGGTGCTCATTAACAGATAGATAAAATTTGTCACATATATACCTATATCTATAATGGAGTATCCCTCAAGTGTTAAGAAGAGTGAATTCGAGTGTGGGCAGGAAAATAATAGGACTGAAAATCATCATGTCCAGCAAAATACACCAGACTCAGAAAAGAAAGAATGGATTGTGTGGAAGCTTGATTTCTGTGAAAGTCACAAGAATAGAAGGGGAACTATTTGACAAAAAGGCTCATGGGAAAGGCTTCAGTCAAGAGTATGTTGTGGGATGTGAATATGACCAACACATATTCATAATGAACCCAGTTATAATTTACACATAGTAATAAAACATACAGACTCGGAAGGTACAACATACTGTGGACGTGTGTGTGTGTGTGTGTGTGTGTGTGTGTGTGTGTGTGTGTGTGTGAGAGGTGGGGTCTCTCACTAGAACCCAGAGCTCATTGCTGGTTCTCGTGTCTAGCCAGCCACCTGCTCTGCTGATTCTTGTCTCCACCTTTCCAGTGTCGAGATTACAGGCTCAATGCTCACCCTGCATTTAGGTAGGTTCTTGGGATCTGCACTCTAGCTTCATCCTTGCACAGCAAGTGTGTGCTTTACCCACTGAGCCATCTCTCCAGCCCCACACTACGGACTTAGGGAGCTCACGGTTCCAGTGATGTGCTGGTACTGACGGTGCTGTTCAAGTCTGTCTCCTCTGAGCATGGCAGACTGCCATTTAAAATCAGAGCAGCAGCTTTATACACATGGGACCCTCACAAGAATGGGAGGAGGCTCAAAGGTCTATGAGACACTTCCCCTCCCTGGGGATACAGAAGCAGTTAACTGTTAGAGATGAGAAAGACTCCAGTGTACAGATGCCTAAAAGCTGCCATGTTTCTATACATGACCCCTCACCCCCACTTGCTCCTGTAACAACTCCAGTTTCACTCATGGGTTTACCAAGCGAGATTTGCCTGGAATGGTGTTTTTAGATTGGAGGACACAGACGTTTCATGCAATACTTGACACAGGCAGGACCATGATAGTACCAAGTGCAGTTGCACTGGCCCTGTGAATGACAGACTCTGAAGTTGAATCACCTCACTCTGTGCTATTGAGGTGAGTTGTATGCTGTGTACTGTCACCCTGAGAAACACTGGCCAGGAAGACAAGCCATGTCTGACTGCTCTGAGCTTTCTAAGGGCAGTAATGGTCAGCAGTGATTCCCCCACTCACACGCCAGTCGCTTCCTTTTCTTAGGCCTAGTGAGCTAGTACTCACTGCTTCTCTAGTACTCACTGCTTCTCTAGTACTCACTGCTTCTCTAGTACTCACTGCTTCTCTTCTCCTGCGCTCTTGCTCTTTCTCCCTCGCTAAATTCCGGTCTTTGAGAAGCCAGAGCTTGCTTATGTCTTGAGCTTCTGATGGTGGCTGCTGGTCACTCGGCTCTTCTTCAGGAGACTTATCTTGCACTTTATTTGATAAAGATTCTAGAGTCAATCCACTTCCAGGCTCCCTTAAAGAAATAGAATGGCTCAAAATAGGTTTCAAGTTCCTTAACCTTTTTATTATAATGACATGATTAAACAACTACAGAAAGCCATGTCCTGGGTTCCCGGCTCTCAAGGCATCCTTCTTGCCTTCCCTTTTTCCTCCTTTCTTGACAGGACATATGTGGCCCCTATGTAGCTAAGGATGACCTTGAACTTCTTATCTTCCTGCCTTCCCCTTGTTGGGATTACAGTCAAGTACTACCATACCAGGGATCAAATCTAGGACCTCAGACATTACTAACTGAGCTATACACAAATCCAAACCCCTGAACTTTACTTCTGAATGACAAGTTTTACATGGGGCAATCTATATTAACAACAAAAAGGAAAGAAAACCGTGGCCCTGCACACAACATAGCATTGTCTTCCTACAGTAGAATGGAAACGCTCGGAAGACAGTTCAGGGAAATATATAATTATTATAATTTGGTAACATTTACAAATTTACTAGCTTGATTTCTTTGCTATTTCTGTCTTCTCCTAAATAGATACAATAATTTAGAGAAATTCTAATAAGCTACACTTTTTTTGTAAGGACAATTTGTTGTGTGTTCTACTAGACAACTGAATCACAGTAAGTTGACAAACTGCCAGCCTCCCACAGCCTTATTAACACCAGTAAGTCACAGACCTCTGATTTTCTTGAGATACTTTTGGGTCCTTCACATTGTGCTCCAGGTGTTTCCGCATCTGCTCCTGTGTCCGGGCCTTTACTTCCTTTTCTATTGCAGCTTTTCTAAACTGGTTGAAAAGCTCATCTGAAGATTTCAGAACACTTGATGCTTTCACTGGCTTCCCTAAACTTTTCCAAGAGTCTGCATTTTTAATCTTTATATCCTAAAATGACAAATATTGATTCAGCCTATGTTAGATGTCAAACAGATTTTGGAAGGAAAATGATATCTTCTGACTTGGTAATAGAGCAGGCTTAGGTTGTAAAAGCCTTCATGGACTTCAACTTTACTTGGGGAAAACGGATATTTAAACTCTATTTTTTTTTTAATTTATTTATTTATGTAAGTACACTGTAGCTGTCTTCAGACACTCCAGAAGAGGGCGTCATATCTTGTTACGGATGGTTATGAGCCACCATGTGGTTGCTGGGATTTGAACTCCAGACCTTCGGAAGAGCAGTCGGGTGCTCTTACCCACTGAGCCATCTCACCAGCCCATTTAAACTCTATTTACCTAAGATCAAACTAAAACACCAAGGTTCTAAATAGTTTCAATGTAGTTTACTTCTGCATGTTAACAGGGTCAACTGCTAGGTGTTTTGTCCAGACAATTATCTTAAGAAACAGTGAAGCTGAGCTTATGCTCTGAGGACTTCTAAGGAGGAAGAAAAGAAACAGTGTATTCAACATTTAAAGATTTGTCTCTAAGGCCTGGAATAGGGCCTCACAGTTACAGTTTCCCAAACACCTAGAAGGCAAGAGCTGCCAGTGCACTCTGAATGAGGAGGGGCTCTTCTGCAGACCAAAGGACAGCTCCACACCACTGCTACACACAAGCAAGAGATTCATCACCACAGCTTGGAGATACACAAGCAAAAGTTTGGCTTAGGGATCTAATCTTATTTAAGTTAGTGTTTAACAATCTTCCACATAACTCATGTTAAATCTCAGGTCCTCTCAACACTTGAGAACAATCACAACATTTTTACCTTCTGCACAGGAGCATGACATTCTGGCTCCAGCACTGTGAGGCTCTCAGCAGAGGTGTGTACCACAGGAGGGTCATGCAATACTCGCTTGCAATCACCTAGAAGCACATACTCTTTAGAAAGGAATAATACAAATACTTCAGGGTACTTATCTGGAGTTTAAGTTTCTTTTTCCTTCCATGTCAGACATCATTAAAATAAAATAGCCAGATATAGTAGCGCATGCCTTTGATCCCAACAGTCAAGAGGCTGAGGCAGGAGGGTAATAAGTTCAAGGTATGCTTGTACTACTTATAAGATCCTGATTAGGGAAAAAGAAGAAAACAAAATAAGGAGACACACACACATATGTATGTCTATGTACATATATATGTATATATATATGGAGTAAGTAAAATAAGTTTCTATACATCCTTATTACGGTATCTGTTGGGTTATATTATAAAAGTAAACATTTCTCACTTGATGTGGCCTTTGGTGGTTGTTGTTGTTGTTGTTGCTGTTGTTGTTTTCTATCTTTGTTTTGGAACCATGGGGGGTTGACAGACCATGATGTTAAGCAGGCCTGTTCTCATGGTGTGGAGCTCTAAAGTCTGTAGACTGGTTTCAGCTCCAGAGGTAGATCTGGATTAGGCTGCCAGTCATACCAATTCTGCTTTTTCCCTGGTAAGCCAATGAAAGGCTTCCAGGGAGGCAGGACACGACACTGTTTCGACAACCCATGTGAAAATAAAAATGTAGAGCCTAGGGTAATACATACTATAATACCAACCTACCAGGCAGAATGTGCCAACTGGTGCTGTGATTGGTACGGGGGTGACCAACAGCTTTCTGACTGTATCTACGGTCTGTTCTATAGGAGGAACTCATACCTTGCAGTATAAACTTGGTCAAAAGCTCATGGCTGGGGATATCAAAGATCATAGAGGAGAACCTACTGATATTTTGTTAAATGGTCATAATGTCTTCACATTATTTATGTTTTTATGCACAGATATGTGCTCTCAATCTTGGTCAGAAAATCCTTTTGTAGTGGGCAGCAATGCAGAAAGACATGTAACTGTTCAAAGTGCTGAGAATGCATGACTCTGAGTGCTCAGCTCTAAATGGGACACATGCCAATTTCCCTCTCAGGGAGCACCACAGAAGAGGTAGTGACAGGGATAGGACAGGACATGGAGGTTGCCTTCATGGCTCACAGTGGTTATCTGAACAAGATCAAGCTGATCAGCATTTCATCATGGAGAATAGGAGCTCACAAGCCCCACCCCTGGCTGAGGAGCTCACAAGCCCCATCCCTGGCTGAGGAGCTCACAAGCCCCACCCCTGGCTGAGGAGCTCACAAGCCCCACCCCTGGCTGAGGAGCTCACAAGCCCCATCCCTAGCTGCGGAGCTATTGGCAGTTGATGGCTGCTGGGGATAGAGTCCTTGTTTGTTTGGCAATATGGCTACTGATGGGTTTCCCGGGCTGTAGTGGAGGCTCTACATCAGTGTGCATCCCATAGCAATCAGCACTGACTGGGCTCTGTGGATTTGGTTTTTAATAGAAGAGGAGGATATGAAATTGTGAGGAGGCATGCAGGGAGAGGTTCAAGTGGAGTTGGAGGGGATGTGACAGGACAGAGATACAAAATATAACAATCCCATTTGAACTCTCATCAGTATTGATTGGTTGATTAAAGAAGAAAAAGCAAAATTAGCTGACTCAAACTCATAAAAATGCTGTGGGAATGTGGATCTAAGCTTCTACCTCCCTTCAGTCCCTTGACTAAATCACGTTTGTCTTCAAGCTGAGGTTAGGGGAGATCTAGAAATAGAACAGAGAGAGAATGTGACACTGTCAGAGGAGGTGTGGGTTAAAGAACAGATCTTAATTTTTAAACCCTGGACAGCCCAACACACCCAAACTTCACAAGACCCTGGACACCCAACACTCGTGCACTTCTTAGGCTCACGTGGGATGGAAAGCAAAGTGTAGAACTATATCCCCTCTGAGCTGCCACCAGACTTAGGCAGGAAGGAGAGTCTGTGTGGGAAGTAAAAACTCTAGCATGATTCTCAACTTGTTGATAAGAGGTAACAGTGTTGTTATCACTAAATAAAACGGGAAGATTAAAATCTGGATGTTGAAAGGCTGTAGAGATGGCTCAGCTGTTAAAAAGCACTGGCTGTTCTTCCAGAGGATTGGGACTCAGTTCCCATCACCCACACAGTGATGTACAACCATCTATAACTCTAGTTCTAGGGGATATGACCCTGTCTTCCAGCCTCTGTGGGCTTCAGGCATGTACATGGTGCATAGACAAACATGCAGACAAACACACACATGACATAAGAATTAAAATAATAAGTAAAACCCTTTTTAAAATCTGGGGATTGAAAAGTGGGAATGTGGCCAGGCGTGGTGGCGCTTGGGAGACAGAGGCAGGTGGATCTCTTGAGTTTGAGGCCAGCCTGATCTACAGAGTGAGTTCCAGGACAGCCAGGGATATACAGAGAAACCCTGTCTTG
>NC_034602.1:95238460-95250048 GCF_900095145.1 Mus pahari | reverse complement strand
CCAAAAGGTGACTGCAGGAGACACTCAGAGGTGGGACAATCAAGTCTAAAGGCAGCCATCCCAAAAGGTGACTGCAGGAAACACTCAGAGAGGTGGGACAATCAAGAGGACAGGGTCAAGCCTAGGGTGGCAGCAAGGGTCCAACTGGGAGCAGCACCACCACGGAAGTTATCACTTGACACATCAAATACATTACCCTCCTTTCTCTGGAGTCCTGGCCTCTGCTCCTTGCTTGCTTCCTTCCCATGAACCGATGCTGGCCCACCTACCATAACTAACACAGCACAGTGTCTCGTGGGTGCCGTGCTCAGCCTGCCTGAGAAGGGTCTTTTTTCTTTTCTTTCTTTGGAGCACTCACCACAACATCTCATTGTCTCCTCTTCTGCTCTCCAAGAGCTACCCCTAGCCTCCCTTTACAGGAAGTTTAACTGCCCTAAGCACCGTCTTTGCTCAGAGCTCCATCAGCTTTTTACTAACTGCACTCTCACCCAAGACCAAAGCCTTTCAGCTGCTAGGGTCTCTGTGACCTGCCCTGCCAACCTGTTCATACTTATTTCTACATTCCTGTTGATCAAACCAGATCCTTAGCCATGTTGAGGTCAGTTTCTTAAAAGTCTTCGAATAGTCTGTTCTTCCATCTAGACTGCTCAGTCTAAATGCATACAGGGAAGTCTTATCTGCAGTGTCCAGCTCAGATGTCCACAGCAAGGTGCCCCTTTCTGAAGGTTTAGGTATCATGCTTGCCTTGCCAAGGCCAGGGTTAAGTGGGAATCCTGACGCCGCTCTAGCCTCTTCCCTCTTTTCAAGGGCACTGCCATCTCACTACTTGCTCACAATCACACTTGCAAGGGCGCTGCCGTCTCACCACTTGCTCACAGTCACACTCTCAAGGGCACTGCCGTCTCACCACTTGCTCACTCACAATCACACTGTCAGTGGCGCTGCCGTCTCACCACTTACTCACTCACAATCACACTCTAGACAGCAGCAGGTTCTTCCTACTTGGCTCGGGCTTTACTAATCTGCCTTTGAACATTCAAACCTTTCGAACTGAAAAAATAACTCTTGTGGCTGCTTTAAAAAGCTTTGTGTTTGTGTTAATAACCCAGCTATTTCCCATTGGCCTCACTGAGGCATCTACCAGGGTCCATCCACGCAGTTTGTAGAACTCTGGCTGCTACAACTCCTACATAAGCTGGAAGATCAGTGCTCCTGCTGCCTGTTTAGGCCTCTCTGTCCCTGTGCCCACTGCAGCCTCTGCAGCCAGTGGTACAGGTGGTGGCCCTTCTCAGCCCTCTCTCCTCTCATTGTCTCTCCTTCCTTTTTGTCTCCTGTCTTTCTAATTTTTCCTCTTCTTCTTTTAAGATCAGGATGGCCTCAAACTTCCAGCACGACAATCCTCGTGCTGCAGTGGGGGTTCAGGACTAGTGCTTTTAATTTGTTAATTTCTTTACTGACATTTTCTTTCCTAGAACTATTCTTCTTAGTTTGTACATTTCTTCATTTCCTTCCTTCCCTTCCTTTTTTTCTTCCTTCCTTCCTTCTCATGGCTTCCTAAATTACATCTGTTTTATCTTAATTGCTTGTGGCAATGCTTAAATGATGTTAAACTCTTTAGTCCCAGACACCCATTTCTGCTTTTTCTCATCCAGCTGGATAGCCAAGAGAGCTCTACCTTGTACTTCCCGTCCAGCTGTTAGATTATCTCCTCTCAAGCCTTACACCTTCTGCTACAAAACTACCTTCCTATGCTCACAGCATTAGTTTTGGTTGTAGCAACTTTGACTTAGACCACAGACTCAGCTTTCTTACATGGTACTGACTAGTCAGAATATCTCCAACTTAACCCACTATTTAGTAAGCAGCAAATTTTTCTTTATAAACTTTTTATTGCTGTTTTCCCCAGTGCTGGGTACTGAACCTCAGACCCATGCATGTCAGGCAAGTGTTTTACACATAAGCTACTCCCTCAGCCCCTAAAGTATTGTAGTTCTTTTGGGGGGGCATGTCTTTTTGTTTGTTTGACATGTTTCTGTTTGAAGTTCCTTGTTGCATAAAAATTAAAAGTTGAAATGCTATAGTGGTCTGAGAAAGAAACTGTGGCCTAGAACAGCTGCATGTTCTTATTCTTCTCACAGGATGCAAATGCTCTCCCTCTGGACACAATTCACCCTGCCTTAGCTGGCCCGCCAATCTGTGCCTGCCTCTTTCTCTCTGGTTTATGGTTTACTAATGGTTTGTAGGGCCTTTTGTATTTTAGAGGGTGTGTGTGTGTGGGGGGGGTTACTGGGAATTAAACCAGAGGCCTCATATATGCCAACAATACAATCTACCATTGAGCTACAAGCCATCCCCAATCCATTTTTTTCTTGATCTCCATTTTCTTCTCCTCAAGGATGAGCTGTAATTTGAGTTAGACAAAACAGAGTAGCATGGAGCCTAGCACCAGAAGCAATGAGAGTATCAAGACCCCAGTGCTCTTCCCATGCTAGAGTTCAAGGCCATCTCTGGGTACATAGTGAGGTCAAGGAGAGGTTGGAGTGTGTGCAACTCTGACAAAAAGGAAAACAGAAAACCTGCTTTGTTCTCCCCACACCACTGCAGCTTGCTTTCCACATGGTGGTAGAGAAGCATTTACCAAAGTAGCTAGAATATGGTTAAGCCTGGGTAGAAAAAGAGATTTTTCATCATCTATATACTCTAAGAAATTGAGTATAGATTACACAAATATTAAGAGTGCTTATGTATATAAAGCAGTTTCTTGGACCTGGCTCATTCAGTGATGCTTGGGTGTATAACACTGACAACACCATAGTGTCCCCACACATGGCCTCTGGACACACGTGGACTACAGAGTCCATTTCTCCGCCAGAATGGCTGATTTGTGTTTCTTACCTGAAAGAGGCTGAGTCTGCACAGCTGCAGTGCTCTCCGTGGCCTGCAGATGCTGTGACACTTGGCAACCAAGCATCTGCTGGGAGCGCCTCCCTGGAGCTCCGCAGGGCGCCGTGCTCTGCTGAGCAAGGGCAGCTTCAGCCGAGGTTAGGTCTTGCACAGAAGACTGGATCTGCTAGACAAAGATCAAGGTGTCCTTCAGACTTCTAACCACACAAAAGCATAATTAAAACAACTGGAACACAAGACATAAGCAGCAGACTAATGATGCTTTGATGGTACCTTCTGAAAGTGTATTACATCTTAAGTCACACACACACACACACACACACACACACACACACACACACACACACACACAGAGTCCTATGAGGGCGGACCCTCCTGGTGAGAGGACCAAGGTCTAGGAAGAGTAAATACCTGTTGGATGCCTAAGAACTTGGATCTCTGGAGTCCTGAGGGTTGCTCTCCTCCTAGTTTTTGTTTAGAAATTTTACATAGGACCCCACACATTCCATTTTCTGTACCAAGGCAGATCCTCTATATTCACAGCCTTAGGTTGAACTGAAGTTTCTAAAACTTGTTCTACTTAACCACTTGGCTTATACAGTAGTTGTATTTATTAGAAGGAGGAAGCCAAGTCATTTTTATAGTCAACAGCCTTTGAGAGGAAGTCTTTGAACACCTAGTTAATGGTTGAAAACAGTGACTTTTTAATGTAAACAAAATAAATGTTTTATTTATTTTTTTCTTTTTGAATCTCTTGCTATATAACTCAAGCTAGCCTAAATCTGTGGTCCTCTTTCCTCTGCTTCCTCAGTGTGGACATGATTATGTGCAAAACTATGCCCAGCCCCCCCCACCATAGAACATTGTAAAGGAAGTCACTACTACATTAACTGTTACAACACATACCCTGTTTTCAATGCTGAGGTTAAAGACTCAACTTACCTTTATATTTTCTTTTGGAGGCAAATCATTCTGTTTTACTCCAGTAATTTTAGGAAATATTTCTGAAAATGTATATAGATAATTATTTCAACATTTGTAAGCTTAAAAGAAAAGCCCTCCCAAGTTACAGGTTTTCTATATTAGAAATGAAACTAAGAACCAAAAGGACTCGGTCCCCTGGCCACAGGGCATCAGTCACAGGTAAAGATTTCAGGCAGATGAAAGACCAAGTTCAGGAGCCCTGTTATAAAGTGACTATGGTTGGTAATAGTTTACATATTTGAAAAATACTAACATAGTAGCTTTTAAGTGTTTTCAACACAGAAATATATAGTGATAGACATGTTAATGTAAGTGATTGAATTGGTTTTAAGATGCATACATATATCAAAATCATGGCAGACACCCTAAATGTATCTTTTTATTATTTTTCAAGGAAAGAAAATAATATCACTGGGGCTAAAAGGGGGGCGGGGGGAAGCTCATTTCAAAAGAATGCCTTTAATACAAATCTCTTAAAGTCACAGACTTTGCCCTATTTAAATTAGCCTTCTTTTGTTTAAATGAGAAAAGTTATTTCCCCAAACTTCTTTGTTCAGGATGGAATAAACACCCATTCAGAAACTCCACTTTGGATTATGTTCAGGCAAAAACCAAGTGTGTTCTTTGACTGTAAGAAGCTCCAGGGAGCATTTAAAAAGGAAGTCACAAACAGAGCTCAAGGTTTCAGACATGGCACCAATTACACCAGTGAAAGAGCCCTAAGTGTAGCTCCCCGGGGCTCAGGTAAAATCACCGAGAATCTACCACAAGAGAAACACAAGTTACTTATTTATCTGCAAGGGTACAGAAGGTGCATTTATTATAAGTGAGATATCTGATATCCTTACTAAACTCAAAGATCCATCCTACTTGAAACTTTGGCAGTTTGGACTAGATAACAACAAATAGGTTTTCTGTTTTGTTTGGTTTGAGACAGTGTCTCATATAGCACAGGATGGCCTCAGTCTCACTATGTAGCTGAACGTGGTCTTGACATGGCACCTGGTTAGTGTGAACCGGGCTCACTCAGGCTGGGTGCAGCCTTCTCTGTCACCTCAGGCCCCCAGAGAACCAATGGGTTTTACAGGGCCTCCTTTACCTTCAGAAATATCTGTTCAGCTGACATTGGGGGTAGGAGCAAATACAAAAAGCCCCGCCTGCCTATCATGGCGTGGCAAGATTCCTTCTGTTCACGTACAACAGACTGTGGCGCTGTCCTCTCCAGCACAGGCCTCTGTCATGTGGTGACGCAGGAGACTGGACACACCACTCCAAGCCGGCTGTCACGAACCACAGCTGTCACCAACCACCTGAACAGTATGTGGCTCGGGCTCAAGGGTACCAGGGCTGATCAACACCAACTGTTATTCAAACTTAAAGCATTCTAATTGAATAATTACCTTCTGCCTCCTGAAATGCCATCAGTCTCCACTGGATGTGCTACTGTTCTTTCCTTGCTTAAAATATTTGATGCTGGACACTGTTAAAATTGCTAAATGGCACTCAAAGCTTCATTTTAATTTAAAGAATTCAAGTATTTAAAATGACACAAACCAGTATCACTCAGCCAAGACTGATTTTAGTGTTGGGGTTGGGTAGAGGGGTGACAGGGAGAGACTGAACACACAGGGTAGAGATCCAGGGCTCCTTCACACTTAAAGGAGAAACTACAGTTTCAGCTTCGAACAAAAAACAAAAACACAGTTCATTAATATATAACACACATACTTATTAATATATCTTATTCAAACATGCACCTAAGCTACAATGTCTTACAACATAAGCAACTTAGTGAAATAAAAAATATGGCATGCCACATTGGTGTTCTGCTAAGAAAAGCTGAAGAATATTTCCTTAGTTTTATGACATATAAAACTAACACTTAGGCTTATAAAAATTAGATCTGGAGATGCTCACAAAAGCCAAAGAATACTGACTAGAAATGTCAAAATCACCTAGTTCATCTCACTACACTACAGCACTTTAACACTTGAATGCCTTATGGGACATAAACAGGTGAGTGACAGGAGCTTGTGGCTCAGCACTTTGCTTCTGATTCTAATCTCAGGTAATTGCTTCCCTGGCCCATGGTGAAGTAAACTGTGTTTCTGGTTTTGGGAATTAAAACATATATGCACATTTTTGCTATTAAGCTTAACATCATATTTCAGTTAGTAATAAATATCTACCAGATTTGGGGGACATCAATTAAGTTGACCACAATTATGACCACATATCTATTAACACTAATTTCTCTGGGACCTCTGACTATATCCGTGCCTACATTAAAAAACATTAAGTAATGAACATGAACCATGATGCATGTTGTGTTTGAATTTCACATCTCTCAAAAGCCTAAGTTAAATTTTTTGTTATAAAGGTTTTATTCTAAACTACACAAAAAACTTACTAGAGTTGAAACAAATAGCTGGAACTGGTGGGGAGTCAGTTAAAAGGTAAAAAGCACCTGTTTACCTATCAGGGCACTGAGGCCAAAGCTCCAGAGACACCACATTTCACCAGCAAGCTGGTTTGGAATAAAATCCCAAGAGGCACCACAACGCAAAGCCAGAGTATGATGTCACACACAGAAGAAATAGTTACCAACATTTCCGACATTAGAGAAGCGAATCGTGTCCCATTCTGAAAGCCCGTGGAAGCCACTGAACTCGTGTGGCAGCTGCATCTTACTCACAGAGAGACAGCAGGCCCTGAGGTATGGAGGGCTTGCCCAGATCACATTCTAGTGACTTACAAGCACCGGCAATCAGCCCTATACTAATTTGGTCCCTTTAAACAACCTATTTTATTTAGCTATTTTCCCTCTGTTTAGTAGCTTCTTTAACATTAAGAACAAACCAGTCATAAAAATGTGCTCCTTCTACAGAGAAGATTTTAACTTGAGTCAGAAAAGGTAAAGCCATAAAAGAGCAAACAATTACAGTTACTCTCAAATTAGTTAGCACCTTAAAAGCCTTAAGTATTGGTTATTTCCCGAGTATGACTACTTGCCAGTATATACATATGTGTGACATGTGAGCCTCGTGCCTGCAGAGGCCAGAAGGCATCAGAGCCCAGAGTTAACAAATGGTCTTGAGCCACATGTGGGCGCTGAGAATTGAACCCAAGCCCTCTGCAAGAGCATCCAGTGCTCTCAACAATCCTGTGGCTGTATCACCTCCAACTCCTGGTACATTTTAAAGATGATAAATCATACCTATCTCCCTGTATATTCAAATCCAGATTTAGACATAGTATTATAAAAAGCTTTTAGGCCATTCTAATGTTGCCAAGGTCAAGACATACTATTACAGATAATCTATTTATCCAGAAGACCTAGCTTGTATGGAAAAATAAAATTAAAAATGCATGAGAAAGAAATGGCTATTGCAAGGTCCAACCTCAATATTGACCTCAGAGTATTAATCAGATTTTATCTTTCTAAACCCTTCTAGATGTTAGTTGATGAGAACTTTAATCATATTCTCTGTACTTCTGCAGAAGAGCTCAATGACAGTGAAGTGACAAATCATTTATTATTACTTTAAAATCACCGATTAAAAAAGAACCAATGTTATTACTATGGTGTTGCACATGCCTCTAACATTCTACTTCACACTGTCTGAACTAAACACTTAACTAGTTTCCACGATTATTTCCTATAAGGTTCCAATCAGAAGCATTGGTGTTTCATGAATTTTTATTCAATTTTTGAGACTGGGCCTCATGCAGTTTGGGTTGGCCTGCAACTTGCCCAAGGATGGCTGCCTGCCTTCACAATCCAAGTGTGAGAACCTGAAGAGTAACCACTAGGCCTGGATAACAGTGCTATGGCCAATGAGCTATAGGGTTACTTATCTCAATAATTTGAATATGTTCCTCTTATCGTGTCACCCAAGCATGATGAGTGTCAGAACTGTCTTAATAGCCCCTCCCCGAGCACTTGGGCAGTCAGCACAGGCTATGTCAGAGTTAATTTTATTTTGCAGCCTCATCCATATCATGAATCTTATACTTGGTATTTTGACAGACATAAAAATAAATGTAAAGGTTTAATGTTTAAATAAATAAAGATTTAATGTTTAATAAATGTTCTTGATTTATCTGTACATGACTGTTTGCAGATATTGATGTCAGTCAAAAAGAAAATTTAAATGATCAAATTACATTGGAATTTGCAGTGAAATGCTGCTCCTGGTCTGCAGGTTCTCATACTTATTTTAGAAAGATTTGGGATTCCATTAGCTATTATTTATCTTGAATCAGATTAAATATCTTGCTTGAAATGATAATTAAATGGCTTTCCTAGAATTTTTTTAAACAAGACTTTTCTTGGAAATCAGTACTTTACTGCATAATTAGTACTGCTTAACCAAGTTTAAAAAATTGAGCATGTTTAAAAAAAATGTACAAATGAAGTTTCAAAACAATGGGCAGTAGCTCTTTGGGTGATTAGAACAAACAGCCCTGAAGCCACTTAAGACATTCATGTGGTTTTCAGTAGCTCCTGTGCTGGCTAGCATTATGTTAGTTTGACCAAGCTACAGTCACTGGAGAGGACCAGAAGCCCCCACTGAGAAAATACCCCTTATTAAGGTCAAGCTGTAGCTAAGCCTATAGCATGTTTTCTCAATTAGTGGCTGATGGGAAAGGGCTCAGTCCGTTCTGGTGGGACCACCCTTGGGCTGGTGGTTCTGAGTTCTGTATTCCAGCAGGCTCAGCCAAGCCCTGGGAGCAAGCTAGGAAGCAGCACCCCACTGTGGCCTCTGCATCAGTTCCTGCCCCCAGGTTCCTGCCTCATTTGAGTTTGTCCTGCTTTCTTCCATGATGAACAGGGACTTTGTGTGGTGGGCTGTTGTTCTGTGGGAGTTTGGAAGATAAAGTTGAGATCAATGGATATGGTAGAATTTGGTTCTTTCTTCTTGAAGTGAGAAATTATTTTTTGTTTTACAGAAGCCCATAGTTGATTTTTAACTCTTAAAGAGTTTAGAGTTTTATGAAGATTTTGTATTTTAAAAGAAATTTTGGATAAGAGACTGAGTCTTTAAAGACTGTGAGACTTTAGGATTTTGGAATATTTTAAATTATGATGTTTGTATTAATGTGAGATCTTAGGGATGAACAAGAAACAAAAGGTTGTGGTTTAATAGTGATGTACTTGTGTGTCAAGCTGACAAGGGGTCAGTTGTACTGGATAATTTTATGTCAATTTGAAACAAGCTACACTTTCTGGAGAGAAGAGAGCCTCAACTGAGAAAATGCCTATGTAAGTTTGAGCTGCAGGCAGGCCTGTAGGGCATTTTTTTTAAATTAGTGATTGATGGGGGAGGCTCCAGCCCATCGTGGGTGGTGCCACCCCTTTTTTATAATAAAGCATGCTGACCAAGCTATTCCTGCCTCCAGGTTCCTGCTGTGAGTTCCTGTCCTAACTCCCTTCCATGATGAACAGTGCTGTGAAAGTGTACACCAAATAACCCTTTCCTCTCCAATTACTTTGGTCCTGGTGTTTTATCACAGCAATCAAAACCCTAAGCAGGACATCACACCTAAATAGAGCACTATTGCAGAGAAACCAACCCACAATATAGCAAGAACAGAAACTTAAGAGGATTTTGCCCCTGCCCAACACCAAACATCCTAAAAGATTAGGACTAAAGGAAACAAGAGCAAAATCGTCATAGTCAAGCAGCTGAGATAACCAAGGGGGAAACTGCCAATAGGGATGAGCCATTGACACTCCTGTGCTGTTACGGAAGGGGAAGGAGCTGTGAACGGACAGGCAGTTAGCAATTGAGGACCAGCTTTCATCCTCAATGGCACTCACCGGGGACACACACACATCATACACACGCACACACACGCACACGCTCATGCACACAAAGAGGTAGAAGGGGCAGTTGGGAAAAGAAGGGGATGAACAGGAGTGAAGGGGGACACAGTATTATCAAAATATGTACACATATGAAAGCGTCATAATAAACCATTGTCAAATGAATTAACATATGACAATAAAATGTTAACAAATCCAGTATGACAAGAATTAAAAGGTAGATAAATTTTTAAAATATGATTAGCTTTTTAATAAGAAAGTATGTATGCCACCAAAGCTTTCAGAAAAATTGCTTCTATTACCTAGACTCTCAGGATCATGATACCCAACTACATCCATTCTGAACAAATCACTATTGTTTATAATGTCAACATCTTACTGATTCTTTGAGCTAATTTTTGCTTTATTGAACAAGGTTTTATCACTAGTCCATGCTGGCTGGCCTCAGCTCCCTGAATGCTGGGGTTACAAGTACCTGCCACTATGCCTAGCTTTATTCTTATTTGGTGTTGTGTTAATATACCCAATTTTCACTTTTTGAGGGGTAATTAACCCATTTCCACCACACAATGGAAGCTGGCAACATGTCTGTCATCTGCAGTTTGTTGGAACTGTTACACACACAGCCAAGAACACAGGCGCCTTCATTAGTTTTACAAGAAGATTGTAATGATGGGGTGCTGACTTATTTTTTTCTCTCTAATTTATAATCCTGCTTACAAATTTTATTGTGATTCTTAGGGAAGTAAAAATGTTCTTAGTTTATACACTAGAAATTAGTGAGTCTTATGGCATTTTAAAGTATTTAGTATTAGCATTGAAGTATTTACTTAGTATCAGTTTAATATTAAAAAGTATTAAAAGATTCTATACTTAATTTGCTTATTGGAAGCATAGATGTAATTTTTTCCATTTCAGACTTTGTAATTTATAATACACTTAAACAGTGTTTCCCTCTGTCTATAAAGAATATAGGTGGTATGTTCAAAAATTAAAATTTCAGGCTGGAGAGATGGCTCAGTGGTTAAGAGCACTGTCTGCTCTTCCAGAGATTCTGAGTTCAAATCCCAGCAACCACATGGTGGCTCACAACCATCTGTAATGAGATCTGACGCCCTCTTCTGGTGTGTCTGAAGACAGCTACGATGTACTTATATATACTAAATAAAAATCTTTTTTAAAAAATTAAAATTTCAAGAATAAATGACAAGACAGATGTAGCAACACATGCCTGTGATTCCAGCACTCAGGAGGCTGTGAGAGAAAGAACAGGACTTTAAGTCTATCCATGGCTACACACTGAAATTCCATCTCAAACAACAGTAAAAGACAATTTCAGTGCCCACTGTGAAGACAAACTGATCTCAGTGTAACAAATAACAAACTACTCATAAGATGGTTAACTAAAATAAATAAATAGATAGATAGATAGATAGATAGATAGATAAAACGAGCTGAGAATACATGTAGCTTGATCGTTAAACTGATTTCCTAGTATATTATGTAAGACCTTGGGTTCACTCTCCAGTGCCAAGAGAGGGAATAAAATTTGTTGCTTTTATTTTAACATTATATATTTTTAAAAGCTTCTAGATCAATCTACATGTGTGGGCCTATGACCTACTGCTTGAGGCCATGAATGCAATGGATTTTTTTTCCAATACTGTTTTATGCTCAGAAGTCAAATATAAGAAATACTTTATAATAAGAGCTGCACATGACTTTAAAATGTATTAGAATGACAAATCCTTTTCTTTTTTTTTTTTTTTTTGTTTTTTTGTTTTTTTGTTTTTCGAGACAGGGTTTCTCTGTATAGCCCTGGCTGTCCTGGAACTCACTTGGTAGACCAGGCTGGCCTCGAACTCAGAAA
>NC_034602.1:95200644-95238380 GCF_900095145.1 Mus pahari | reverse complement strand
CCTGAGTGCTGGGATTAAAGGCCTGCGCCACCAGGCCCGGCTTAGAATGACAAATCCTAACCACAGCAAAACTTCTGTTGAACTTGACTAAATTGTTCTGCAAGTTCAAGGATGGCTTAGACTTCAGTGAAAGTTCCAGCCCAGCCCAGGAAACTCAGTGAGGACACATCTTGGTGCTGCCGGGCTCGCTTGCCTTGTGTGCACAGGTGCCTTAGTCCCACCACCACACAACAGAAGCAAAGCTCTCTGGAAAACATGCCACCAACCATGAATGCTGGTCAGCAGATACACACTCAGCAATGTTTTAGGATTAGAATTCTGAGTTTGAGCTATTCTGTTTAAGTTAGAAAACAAGTTTCTATACCATTTTAAGAACATATAGATGATGATAAACATTTTCTTCTCTTCAAGTAATATACTAGAATATCATATCAAGAGTTTGTGTGGTATAGCACACCTGTTGGGAGGCAGAAGCAGGAGGACTGCTGAGTTCAAATCCACTCTGGCCTACAAAGTGAGGTCAGGCTACACAGTAAGCAAAGACAGTGAAGAGGAAGGAAGGAAGGAAGGAAGGAAGGAAGGAAGGAAGGAAAGAAGGAATTCTAAATACTAAACTGCTATACCAAAAAACTCTATGCAGTACTTTTTCTAACTTTCAAAGCATTTATTGAATTTTTTAGGTTAAATAATTCAAGCTAATAAAGTAATAGTTTTATCCCACAAATAAAAGACAAGGTGCTATAACTTATTAGGCCACAAATGCTTTATTAGGTAAAATTACAATTGTTAATTACAATTTAAAATACTAAATGCAACTTAGATTTTTCCAGTATTGTTTTATGCTTAAAAGTCAAATGTAAGAAATACTTCATAATAAGAACTCTAAAATGAGTTTTTAAATGTATTAAAATAACAAATTCTAACCAAAGTAAAAATTCTTTTAAATTTTACAAAATTGTTTACCACTACATACTCAGAAATGTGAAAACCAAATCAGTGACTAGCTCTACAAAAAATAAATGAAACAAAACCAAAGGAAAACAGAATCGCTGCAGCCAGCAGAGCCTGACTGTCAACTGAAAAAGCAATTCTTTACGCTGGAGTTTCTGTGAGGTTCTTTTTAATTAAAAAGAACTGAACCTCACAAGAAACATCCCATTAACAATAAAGCACATTTTAGGGAAGAAAGTGCCCTGTGTTCTGCATTTGCTGCTTGGTTAAAATGGAACACCATTGGTGGGGTGGGCAGTGATCACATGGCAGCTCTACAACTAGTAATGGAAAAACAAAGAAAACATGAGTGACCTGGTTTAATACAACTGACAAACCGCACAACAAAATGTGGTACTTCCATCTTTTTCTATAAACGATAGGTAATAATCTGTAGTTAAAAAACATAAATAAAAAAAAAAACAACTCTCTACAAATGTTGGGGTGAGTGGCTTAATTCAAAACGACAGTTCAACTCAGAAAGCAAAAACTCTCTACAAATGTTGGGGTGAGTGGCTTAATTCAAAACGACAGTTCAACTCAGAAAGCAGTGTCCGAACAGGACACACTGCACGTCAGAGTGACGCAAAGTACAATGGGAACACACTGAGGCCTCCCAAATAATGTTTTCATTAAGAAGCGAAAGCAGCACTAGGAGAACTCTCATCAGGCCCAAGTCACGTCTTTTCCTTCTTTTATGGAAAGAGTAAGGCTCTTGGTGCATTTTACTAAGGATGTAGGCATCCAAAGCACAGGTCCTCCTCTAAACATTCTCCACAGGAAAGGCCACTCCCCCCACCGCAGCGGCGCTACGAGCCAGCTAACCTGGTTCAGAATCGCTGCTGTCGGAGGAGCTCGAGTCGCTGCTGCTGCTCGCGGACTCCGAGGAGCTGCTGCTGCTGCTACTGCTGCTGCTACTGCTGCTGCTGCTGCCACTGCCGCTGCTGCTGTCGCTCAGGCGGGACCCACTGGCCAGCTCCGGGGGCGGCGGAGGGGGCGGGGGCGGGGGCGGGTTCTCCACTGCAAAACAGGGAGCGTTAACAGCGGTCAGGGCTCACGGGTGGGCACGGAGAAACCGCCACCTACCTTTCGCTGGACGTTTCGTTTGCCGTTTCCTACAATTCAGCTGATTGTTGACGTCTAGCAACCGCCTCTCCAGCTCCAGCTTTTTTTCAGAATGGAGCTCCTCCTTAGACCTGACAACCTTCTTTGCTGTGAGAGGAGGAGCAACCGTGAGTGCAGGGAGGGGCCTGGAGGTGGGGCGTGGCCTAGAGGCAAGATGGGGCGGGACCTAGGGATGGGGCGGGGCCTGGCCTACCGTGGGGCTTCAGCGACCTTCTCCTCAGACAGGCCAGGACGTACTTCTCCAGTTCTCTAAGTGTGGATGCCTTCAGGGTCTCAAAGTCGATCTCGATCTCGTCTGGGTTGGAGTTTTTCAGGGAAGGCTCCCTTGACTGTATTATATGAACTATTCGACCAAGCTTGTCTCCAGGCAGTTTGTTTATGTCCAAGCTCAGCTGCCTTTTCTCGTCGTAGTTCATAGGCTTCGCATTGTCTTCCTCTTCCGATTTCAAAAGTGGCTTCTTCTTCTTTGGTTGACTGTAACAAAATTATATATTTGTTTCATATTTTTAAGCATATTTTTTGTTGATGTTGGAATTTCATACAATGCACCCATATCACACAGGCATTCGTTTCATCTTGATCTAGGACCTCGAATAGGCTAATTGTGTGTGGTCCTTCACTGAGCCTGCCTCCTGGGCAGAGTCATTCACTGAACATGCTTACTTGCTTTTGGCCTTCTCCTTTTGTTTCATTTGCTTAGG
Source organism: Mus pahari (assembly GCF_900095145.1). NCBI lineage: Eukaryota > Metazoa > Chordata > Mammalia > Rodentia > Muridae > Mus > Mus pahari. The sequence continues at coordinate 95,235,564 of NC_034602.1, read as the reverse complement.
TTTTTTCTTTGGGTTTTCATCTCTGTTATTAACCTTTTTCCTTTTTGGCGCCCTTTTAGACTTCTCGTTCTTTTTCTTCAGCTTACGTAATGGAACTTGGGACAGAACTTGCAGCTGCTGATGAACAGCATTAAGCTGGGAAAGGAAAAATAAACAAAAGCCTTTAATCATTCATGTCTTTAAAGAACTAAAGATACTAGAAAAACATGGTACTCCAAAGTCATGCCACCCTCTGTGAAATTCATTTCATGTTCTACTTCCTTCAGGGTTTTGCTTCATTTTGAATTTCAGTATTTTGAAGGGCATACAAATAAATAATAAACTGTATAGTATAACATAGTATAGTAATAAAATCACTACAGCCCAACATTTCTCAGTGTTAAAGTTTCCTTCAAAAGATATATATATCTTACAGGTGGTTGTGAGGAGCCTGATACACATGCTAGGAACTGCACTCAGGACCTCTGGAAGAACAGCCAGTGCTAATAACTGCTGAGCCATCTCCCCAGCCCTAGTCTTCAGATATGACCTCAGTAAAAGGTACTATTGTATCACAGAGAGTAGAGAGTGATCTCATTCTAAAATATTCCACACTATACCATAAATCACTTCGGTAAGAATCTACTCAGACTATATATAAATGCAAATAGCAGAATTGTAAATAATCCCCAGGCATCATGGTGCACACCAACAATCCCAGCACTTGAGAGGCGAAGGCAGAAGGAGCAGAAGTTCATGACAAGCTGGGTACATGAGACTGTTTCAAAGGAGGAGGAGGAAGAAGAGGAGGAGGAGGAAGAGGAAGGAGAGGTGGTGGTGGTAACTCTAGAACTATAGCATATACAGATATTTGAGTAGGAAATTTTAAGTTTTAAACATGGCAAATATGACAAAAACTAACTAAAGCTATAGACATTAGGTGATGCAACTAAAGCTACAGATGGCATTAGGTGATCTAAATATAACGGCTGTGACTCTGCAAGTACTGCACCACAGACTAGCCGCTTGGGAACCATCAACACTGTGTCCTATTCGGCCACCTGCTCCTGAAGCTTGGCAAGATGCTGCACTCGTTCATCCTCAGAGTCTTCAGAAGAGGCGTCGCCCGAGGAGGCCTCGCTGCTGCTCTCTCCGCTGAGGGCTTGTGCACTGTTTGTTGTAAGGTGACACGGATGCATACTCTCAACAGGCTCATCGGGAATCTTGGCAAAATGCAGTTCAAAAACATCCTATAACGTAAAATGAACCTGTTCACATTTTTTGGTTTATTTTGAGACAGAGTTTCACCATGTCCAGGCTGGCCTGGACTGCACTATGTAGCCCAGACTGCCTTGGGACTTGAAATCCTCCTGCCCACCTTGAGAGTGCCGGGATTGTAGGCATGCACCACCTGGTTTGGTTTTCTCCATTTCTGATTTAATGCAACAAGAACGCCTTTAAAAGTACACATGGACCTATCTGGGCAGCATGATAATCCTGTGCAGGACAGGGTTCAGTCAGTCCTACCAGGGACCTGTAACCCTCTTCTCACTAATGATTCATTGATTTCTTATGAAAAGTAGGCAGCTTCCTTTTTAAAAGTGTGCTGCTAAAGCTTACAACTAAAAGGACAACCCCCCCACAGTGTAATAAGTAATTTATACAATTTTTGGCACTATTAAGGACAGAGGTTTTCATTTGTCTCTTGAGTTATGGTTCAGAAATAAATGTATTATGCTCAAAGGTGATTCACCCAGAGAGCGAGTAAAGCCTCACCTGAAGGGTCCTAGCCATCGCCACAACTTCATGATCGGGAGGATTATACTTGTAACAGTTCATGAACATCAATCTGACATCTGCAGCAAATTCATATGCATCCTTATATTCTTGATTGTCCATTTTCCCCTGAGTTAAGGAGAAATTAGAAGGATTCACAAACAACTAAAGTCAATTCACATGAAACAATTTAGATGGACTGGGAAATGGAGAAGATAACACAGAGAAAATATTTCAATGTCCAGGTAAGATAATGGCCTAAACTTTTGCCTCTGTGCATGCTGTGAGAATAGGAAATCTCTTTAAAAGACTTCATTCCAAAGAAAGAAAGAATATTGAAAATTCATAAATGGCCTGATAGGGAAGCTTAGAAATATGGAGAAACAGGTGGGGCAACAAGATGGGAAACAGTAAAAAGAGCCTGAAGCCAGACACAGGGCCAGCAGTATGGTTTCCTACTTGAAGAAGGAGCAGAAGCTACATCCAAAAGATAAGCCAGGCAGTCCCAGTGAGAAAGATACTAGGTGGTTCTACCCACAGGACAAACCCATAGTTCTCACAAGCCTCAAATCCAGCTGTGGTCTTTGCTGAGACAGTGACCTTTTAGACAGGAGGGGTTGGCAGAGGGAGAGAGATCTGGCTCAGAGGGCTGTGGGCTAGGTCCCATTTGAGCCTGAATTCGATCTGTCACAGACCCAATGTGAGGGATAAGTCTAGGAAGCAGATGGGTGAGATCCCGACAAAACAAAGGTGTAAGTGACAGGAGTCTTGCCTAGAGGCTTGGAGACACCTCTTCAGCCAACTAACTGGAGCCAACACCCCAAGCCTGAGGTCAATGGGTAGATCCCCCCATCTGTTCATGCATCTGGCCCAAGAACTCTGCTTGCAGCTGCATCCCCTCCCCCAGGAGTGACTGATGCTTGTGGACTTAGAAACTGAAGGCAGGGCTGCATTTGCAGATTCCAGCATTTTGGTTACTTTGCCTTCTCCCATTCTACTTGGAAGAAACTCTTTGGCCAGAACATTAGCTGCCCCAGGGGCCAGGAACCAGGGATCTTCCAGAGAGGAGAACCTGCTCCATCTACAGGCTATAGTGTTCAGCTCGGCAGCACAGACCCCTGATATGCAACTGCAGGACCAAGTTAAAGTGGAGCCAGCTCTGATGCAGGAGACAAGAGTCTAGCATCAAGTCAGCTGACCTGTGCTGACCTCTCCAATTTCGATGAGTAGACAAAGAAGCCAAAATTTTGTCTTCTTGCTCTGCCCCTCCCCGACCTGTGCATGTGTATGCGTGTGCAATGAATCTCTTATGGAGATCAGAAGACAGCCACAGAAATGAGCTCTCTTCTTCTCCCATGTGGGCTCTAGGGGCCAAGCTCAGGCTGTCAGGCATGACTGCAAGTGTACCTGCTGACCACCCCTCTATGCCTATGATTTCTTCAGTTTTTAAGAAAAGCTTTCACTGGTGGCACACGCCTTTAATCCCAGCACACGGGAGGCAGAGGCAGGCGGATTTCTGAGTTCGAGGCCAGCCTGGTCTACCAGGGCTACACAGAGAAACCCTGTCTTGAAAAACCAAAAAAAAAAAAAAAAAAAAAAAGAAAGAAAGAAAAACTTTCACTTTTAAATTTATTTTCATATAATCTATTTTTGTTTTAGTCTCCCTTTTGACTTTTTCCTATTACGCTTCTGACAGGGCTGATCTCACCTGATTTATATACAAAAACACCCCAGCCCTGAAGTCCTCATTTTCTGATCTCCTCACATCATATAACTTTTTACATTTTCTTGTTATTAATTTCCCATCTTTATTTTCCCACTAATGTATTTTTCCTTCAGAAAATTCTTCTTCTTTCTTGTTTCTCTTTTGTTATCCATGCTTCAATTTTTCATCTTTCTCTACTCCCTGCCACAGCTTCGTTCATTAGCTGGTTTCACATTTAATCATCCTTTTAAACGTTGGCACTCTGCCATTTTTTTGTTTTCCGACTATGGATGGTATATTAGTGATCTTCAATCAGTTTTCACTGTACTTCTATATCTCATGTTTAAAAGTTGTTTTCTCCTGTTTTAGTGGTGTTCAGTGAATGGAACTGAGTCCTAAAGAGCAAACTATTCACTAAGAAAACAAACAAACAAATTAAACCGGGAGAGATGTACACAAACAGATGTACACATCACAACACAACACATGGAAACCCACACTCTCCCCAAACCATGAGAAAGCAAGGAAACTTCTCCAAAAGAGAGTATAACGCTTCTTAGCTACTGAATTCAAAGACATGAAACGGAGTAAAACATTGTATGAAGATTTTAAATGTTTACTGGTAAAAATGATCAGTGACCTTACGGGAGATTTAAAACCAGGGGAACGAGGGACAGAAGTGGGCCACAGACCTGGAGAGGAGGGCCAGCAACCCAGGAAAAGCAAAGAGAATGAGTCCACACCATCATCTCAAGAGATGGAGAAAGGCCCGCACAGAGCCCAATGTCCTTCTTGGCAAATCTCTGAACTAAGAATAAAGAGACTTAAGATGCATACACAACAAACCTAAAACCAGCTTTATTCGACATGGGGAATAAATTAATTTCCATTAAAATCAGGATGAGACAAGGGAACCCATTCTCTTCACTCCTAGTCAATCTAGCTACAGCTGTAAGAACACAGAGAGAAATAAGAAGGATGGCACAGGGAAGGGAGGGTCAGGTTTCCCTGCTTGTAGATGACATGACTCTGTACTTAAAGACCCTGAAGACTCCATTAGAAAACCTCCAGGGCTGACAAACACCCGCAAAGCAGCGGGACACAGAAGCAGCATAAGAAACCAGCTGCCTTTCTAGCACATCAATAATGCAGAAGGAAATCCTGTGTGTGTGTGTGTGTGTGTGTGTGTGTGTGTGTGAAATCCCACTTCAAGCAACCATAAAAAGCATTCTGAGAAAAGTATTCCAACAGCTCAGTAAATGAAAAACAAGAATTGATAGGTTGTATTGTGTGGTATTAAAAAGCTCTGTGTAGCAAAAAGAAACCATCAGCAAAATGAAGAGACAGCCTATGGAATGGAAGAAACATCTTGGCCCACCATACACTAGACCACAAGAAGAGGATCAGTGCTAGAAACTATATAGTCTTGCCACATACATATACACATACAAAACAAAACCCATCATTTAAAATAGAGACACTAGTGAGTTTAATAGGCAGTTCTTAAAGGAAGAAAAACAAACGGCCAATAGATGGTTAAAAGTGTTCAATATCCTTATCTATCTTATGAAGTAAAAATAAAACTGACATAGATTTTCTATTTTACTGCAGTCATAATGGCTAATATCAAGAGGGGGAACACCAGCATATACTGGGGAAGATGCAGGAAAGATACTCTTATACATTGCCTGTGAGACTGCAAATCGGTATAGGCTCTCTGGAAATCAGTATGGAGTGTCCTTTAAAGATGCAAAAGAGAGGGGCTGGTGAGATGGCTCAGTGGTTAAGAGCACCAACTGCTCTTCTGAAGGTCCTGAGTTTAAATCCCAGCAACCACATGGTAGCTCACAACCATTTGTAACAGAGATCTGACACCCTCTTCTGGAGTGTCGGAAGATAGCTACAGTGTGCTTACATATAATAAATAAATCTTTAAAAAAAAAAAAAAGATGCAAAAGAGAACTGCCACACATGGTCCAGCATGCAAGTCCACAACGGGCTCTCAATCAGCATATCAAAGACACCTGCATGTTCATGATGCACGACAGACATGATGTAAAACAGCCGAGGTGCTCATCAGCGGATGACTAATGAAAATGTGGTGCACACATAGGTAATTTTATTCATCTCTGAAGAGGAAGGAAACAGAGAACTGAATGAAATAAGACAGATTTGGAAAGACAAATGTGTTTTCTCTTATATCTAGAATCTAGATTTAAATTTTTGCACATATATGTATGTATGTTCATATATGTAAAGATATATGTACAGTATGAAAGTAGAAAGAGCAGTAAAGAGAGGAGGCAGAAAGGGAACAACAGAAGGTAACAGAATAAATGTTATGAAAGGAAAGAGGGTCCTACTCATGGGGATAAAGGGGATGAGCCAAGCAGCAAGAGTCATGGGGGTAGCAGACAAGAACAAAGTGTAGTGATGTATATGTGTGGAAGCATCATGGTCAGCATGATGTGCATGCCTGTGAGCCCAGCTCTGGGAGGTGCAAGCAGGAAGATCAGGAGTAAAGGGCATCCTCAGGTACACAGGAAGTGTGAGGCCAGACTGGGCTTCGTGAGACTTAACCAACAAATGAACAAAGGGAAAAAAGGAAAGACTCACAGGAACCCACTTATTTGTGTGCTAACCAGAAAGCAAGTAAATGGGAGGGATGGAGGGACATCACTATGTATATCTTTTTAAAACAAATATCAAACATTGTTCTATATTTATCAAATTTTATACATACAAAAGAAATCAATGAGCATTTACAAGTAAAGAGAATGAAGCGGGCACTGTGGGCAAAATAGACAGGAAAGTGTTTTCAGACTGTCTTGACATAGAAATTCTACAGTAAGAAAGTAATGAAAAGATTTTAAAAGTCTAAGAGTAACAGGGGTGTGAGTTACAATCCACAGACCAACAAGCAGGTAAATTACAGGAGGCTCACTTTAAATTAAACAAATGCAAGGTCAGATGTAATGGTGCATGCCAGGGATCCCAGCCAGCATCCACCAGGGATCCCAGCCAGCATCCACCAGCCATGGATCATGAGCCAGGGAATCATGCCGGTGAATCATGAGCCAGGCTGGGGCAGAAGTGCAAAACTAAGATGATGCAGGATGGAGCCATCATTTTGTTTGGTTTTTATTTGAAACAGGGCTCCTATGGAATTTACTGTGTAGACCAGGATGGCCTTGAACTCAGAGATCCACCCTGTGTTTGCCTCCTGAGTGCTACAACTGAAGGTGCACTACCATGGCTGGTTAGTTTTCTTTTCTTTTGAGATATTGGTTAGTTTTCTTTTATATATACTCTTCCTTGCATACATGTTGGTGTACCACGTGCATGCCTATGCCTGGTATCCAAATAGGCCAGACTAGGGGATGGGTCTTTTGAAACTTTCCAGGAAAGACAGCTGTAAGCCACTGTGTGGATGCTGGGAACTGAGCCCAGGTCCCCTGCAAGAGCAGGACATGCTTTTAAGCACTGAGCCATCAATCTGTCTCGAGTGTAATTTCTACCACAGCTACATCAACGACAACTAAGACTGATTTCATCAAGAGTGTAATTTCTACCACAGCTACATCAACGACAATTAAGACTGATTTCAGAGCTGAATTAAAGCTGACATCTTCCTGTTTCAGGAACCATCTAACAGCTTTGTAACGTGTATACCCAGCTCCCAGAGAAAACACCACAAATCCTAAGTTAAGGCTGAGACTCTCAAGTTTGTCTGCATCAGCTTTATTAAGACCTGACCTCCTTCCCATCTTACCATCCTCTGGGTTTCCCTCACATCCTTCCTATGTTCTAAATACACAATAAGATACTGTTCTGAATTGTTTTCTTTACCTCATGGCTATCCCACAAGTTACTTTCTCTTCTTGAAATACACTGTAACTACAGACTCTTATTTACCTCTTAACATATGGCTATTTCAGATCATAGTCTGTCTGTCTGTCTATCTGTCTGTCTGTCTGCCTGTCTCTCTCTCTCTCTCTCTCTCTCTCTCTCTCTCTCTCTCTCTCTCTCTCTGTGTGTGTGTGTGTGTGTGTGTGTTTGTGTTTGGAGCATTGAGCCAGGGGTTCTCTGTCTAGTCCTGGCTATCCTGGAAGTCACTCTTTAGACCAGGCTGGCTGCAAACTCAAGAGACCTGCCTGCCTCTGCCTTCCACATGTTGGGATTAAAGGTGTGTACTACCACTGCCTGGCCTGATAGTACTCTTTAACCTTTGGGTCTGAGTTTGCATGTATCAAAAAAATAAAACAGTACTATTTAATATATAACAATTAAAAACTTAGGACATAGATCCTCAGACTGAAAGGTTTAACTTCCAGTACAAGATGGATATAAATCAAATACCGAGCTAGAGAGAGGAAGACAAATTATGTACAAAGGAATGACAAATCGCTTGACAGCAAATAGAGGCTGGAATGTCATCCAACTGTTGAGAGAAAATGACTGTCATTTTGAATTCTATATTCACTTTAAGAATCATTTATAATACTTCTATATATAAACTGAATTTACTATCTATAAATCCATAAAAATGACCACTGCTTTTGAACAATAAGCTTAGAGGGAGACAGCAGAATAAAAGAAATGAGGGCAAACACAAAGTTTAGTAGCATGTTAACAAACTTTACTATATTGATAAAAATAATGAAACAAAACTGTGCTTTAAGAGAGCCAGGGCCGAGGAGATGCTGTGTAAGACTGAGGACCCTAGTTCAATCTCCACTAGCCTGTAAGATGGATATGTTTACAGGAAAAACAAGAAGATGTATTTAAAATGTCCCAATGGTCCTCTTCAGGTGTTAGTATTCTGGTGATGTAATTTTCTTCACAATTTCCTGGACATTAGATCGATTTCTTTGCAATGATGAAATACTTTTACAATCAAGACAAGGACAGAAAGCTCTTCCCACTCAGGCACTATTTACCTTGATCGTTCCAAGATCCATGGGATTTTTGACAATGTCATAGTAGTTGTGGAGTCCCAAAGCATCAGCATCCACAGGATTGTAGAAGGGCCATGCATACGACAAATGCTTCTTGGCAAGCATTTCTTTAAGAATCTCGCTGCAGTGCGTTAACTGCTCCGTTACTTTGACTGTTTTGAAAACTCTGTGTTGCTGCTGAGAGTCTGGCAAAATGTTCTTTACTGTATTTTCCTTTACTGGCATGTTCACTGGCTTTGTTTCTATAAGTGCCTGAGGAGATTCGCTACTTGCTTTAGCTATGGAAGTGGTAGGAGTTGTTGTGTCTGCTCGTCTCTTCACACCCTTTGTAATCTAAAGAACCGTTAAAAAAAAAAAAGCACACTTAAGGAGGCACTGTCCATTAATAAAACAAAAGAAACAATTACCAACACCAAGTTTTGAGAGGATTTTCATCACACATGTATTAAATATTTCCTCTTTTACAGACAGAACAAATAGCTTTGATATTCCCTTCCCACAGCCCAAAAATATCTTGTACAAATCTTAAAGACAAATGAAGGATGGAAAATCAAAGTCATGTTTATACCAATTATGTTTCTGAGAAGATGGAATTAGCTGGGATATAGGCTTTTAAAGTGCAAACTATAGATGCCAGGTGTGGTGCCATGGCCCATAATGTTACAAAACAAAGAAACTATTGTCATTGCTACATTAAAGGAAAAAAAAGTCCAATGTAACTATGGACACTTGTTTTGCTTTGTTTTACTCTGTAGCCCAGGCTGTTCTCAAATGTATTCCAGACTGTTCTCCAAGTAGTGATTCCCACTGCTGTAGCTTTTTTGAGTGTTAGCACTACAGGACTATACCTCCAAACCTGGATCAAAGTGGACAGCTCTTGATAGAAATACCATTTGAGCTGGGCAGTGGTGGCACACACCTTTAATCCTAGCACTTGGGAGGAAGAGGCAGGCGGATTTCTGAGTTCAAGGCCAGCCTGGTCTACAGAATGAGTTCCAGGACAGACAGAGCTATACAGAGAAACCCTGTCTCAAAAAAAAAAAAAAAAAAAAAGAAAGAAAGAAAAAAAAAGGAAGGAAGGAAGGAAGGGAGGGAGGGAGGAAGGAAGGAAAAGAAAGAAAAAGAAATACTATTTGAGGTAGTAAAATGGTCCAAATTCTACTTAAGAAATCTCTAATATTTGGTTAATACTCTAGGTCGTTATCCATGACAGGAAAATAGATGGGCAGACATGGCACCTAGCATCTACAACAGGTTCCCAACCCCCTCTAACTACCACTTCAGGGGATTTTGTGCCCTCTTCTGTCCACCAAGTGACCTTACACATGCAGCATACATACGGACACACATTCACAAACACATATATGCACAAAAAGGAAAAATACAAAATATTTTATAAATGACTCCATGCTGACAAATAATTCTCATGTCAATTTTTTAAAAGTATAAACATTTTAGAAGTAAAACAAGTTTAAAGGCACAGTGAAGCTAAGTAGTTCACAATGCTTGCTGTGCACACAGAAAGACCCGACTTTATGCCCAGCACTCATGTCAAAACCAGGCATGGCCACATCTGTAGTTCCAGCACTGTGAGGGGAGGAGCTGGAAGACTTCTGGGACTGGCTGGCTGCCAGCCTAGCTCCAGATTCAGTGGGAGACCCTGTCTCTAGGAAAAAGGGCAGAACCTCTGCATGAGCATGAATAGGCTCACACACTTGCACACTTGTGCACTCGTGCACACACACACACACACACACACACACACACACACAACTTACTTGGACCAGAGACTGTGAGTCACAGGTCGGGGGAGCTTCTTGTGCCATGTTTAAGGGAGAGAGAGAGATGTCAGGAAGCCCAGAGGGAATCTCTTGCCGCTTAAAGACATTCTCTGCCGCTGTGGAGGGAATTTGTTCCTTAGCAGAGGAAACCGCTATCTTTTGTTGAATATCTAGTGAAATGTGAACCAGAGTCAAATACCTGATAAGCATAAAACACCATTTTCACATTTCCTATTCTAATATAATTCAGTTGGGAAAATCAGCCCCAGTACACTGTTGCTGACAACTTAGTCATAATTCCTGAAAGAATTGGTCCAAGACGCTGAATCCTTGGGACATAAAAAAAAATGCTTAAAGTTGAAAAAACACAATATCAAAATCTCTAAAATATAATTTTTGGAAAGTTAAATTTAAGCCAGATCTGTTGAAGGCCAAAGAAAGCAAGTAATAATAAAACCTAAAGAACAACAACAAAAAATAGGATATAGGAGCCAGAAATAAACCTACATAACTAATGTCTGATTCTAAACAGAGATACCAGAACACAGTACACAGGAACACATACACATAAGAGCTCACACAGTCACACAAATATCTTTTTTTTAAAAAAAAATGTATAAGAACTAACATGAATAATTCAGCTATAAATGAAGAGATGAACTGAAAGCCACTTGTCAAGAATGGAAATATGAGGCTAGCAATACAAGAAAAAGTGTTCAGTATCTACATCAAGGAAACGCAAACCCAGGGCTGGAGCGGTGGCTGGGGTTAGGAACGCTTGCTGCTCCTGCAGAGGACTGGAGCCTGGCTCCCAGCACCCACACCAGGCAGCTCACGTGTCTCCAACTCTAGTTCTAGGAGGTCTAACCCTGCTTCTGGCCTCCATGCATGGGCACTGAGTACATATGTGCACACTGAAATGCAGACCTAAACATATATACATAAATAAAGTTAGAAAAATGAAAATCACAATTACATTTTTAAAAGAAAGAGCTGGGCACGGTGATGCATGTCTGCTATCAGTTCTGGGCAAGGCTGAGGCCGGGGAATCAGAAGCTCAAGGGCAGCCATAGCTTCTATAAGGAATTACAGGCCAGCCTGCCATCTATAAGATCCTATCTGAAAAGGAAAATAAATAGAAAAGAAAAATTGCTTTGCCATTCTACCTTAACCCAGTCAGAATGGCTGCCGCCAAGAAAATGAGCAGAAGGAGCGCGAGGAGAGAAGAGACCCATGCTTGCTGCTGGAATATTAATTAGCAGTCTGCCCTCAAAATCCACTCAAAGCCTCCTCAAAAAGCTAAACATAGAACTACCATGCTGCTGAGGTTGGTGGGCAGGCAATGGAAGTGAGGGGCCACCCTTAGGGGATTGGAGAGAAAATAAAGTAACGTCGAAGGTGGCCGTGAGCACAGACATCAGACACTGTTTGCACAATCAACATGCTGGAATCAGGAAAAGAACAAAGTCTTACTGAGTATAGTTGTAATATGCCTGTAATCCCATCTAAAAAGGAGGCTGACAGAGAAGGAGTGTGAATTTGAGGCTAGCCTCAGCAACTTAATGAGATTCTGTCTCAATATGAAAAGCCAAAAGGATTTGGGATATAGCTCAGTGATAGACAGACTTTGCATACACAAGACCTTGGCTTCAATCCTGACTCCTAGAAAAAGAAAAAAAAATGTATTAATTGCTTCTTTAAAAAAACAAAACAAAACACAACACTCAAGGGGCTGGGGAAGTAGCTTAGTGGTTAAGAGTATTTCCTGCTCTTCCAGAGGAGTGAAGTTTGGGTTTCCAGCACTTATATTTGACAGCTTACAACTGCTTATAACTTTAGCTCTTCTGGCCTCTGCAGGTACCTGCATATACTGCCACAATACATAAATAACTCTTTTAAAAAGAGAGAGAGAGGAAGGAAAAAGACAAGGACGTGCAAGAGCTGGCATGTGTTCTGCCCACCAGTCCAGCCCTTGGAAAGTAGAGGTGAGAGGACTGGGCACTCACAGCCATTCTCCCCAACACTGAGTGTCAGTTTGAAGCCAGTCTGGGCTATATAACATCTGGCCTCAAAAACAGGAAGAGAAGGAAGGCTGAATGAGGGTGGGAAAAGAAAAAAATTTAAATATGTAGGAGTTGGAGCCATGGTTAGTGATTAAAACCACTATATGATCCCCCGAGGGGAGCGCCCCGGTTTGATTTCTACCACATGCTGGCTTGCAAACATCTGGAACTCCACTCCCAGCAGATCTGACGCCCTCTTCTGGTCTCCATGGGCATGCACATATGTGGTACCTAATATGTCCTTCCTTGAAAAGTCTTTTCAGTTCAAATACTATACAATTTATAGTTAAATGGCTGGAATACAGGAAATTATAATGAGTCTCATGCATGAAAAAAACCCTCACAAGTAGACATAACCCATCTTAAAATCTGTCAACAATAAAGAAAAAGTACATAGTACTGTTAATAAAAATGATGTCTAGAAAGACCCACTATAATCTCCTGTATTCCAGCCATTTAACTATAAATTGTATAATGTTTGCAAACAAAAAAGATAAATATTTTTAGTGATACAAAGTCAATCAATGCTGGATGATGCTCTATAGTAACCTATATGGATATTAAGATTAATTATATATGTCTCTGTGTAAACAGCATGATCAGCTCTAAAGAGTTTCAGTATAGCCAGAGATGATGTTGCAGGCTGGTAATCCCGGTCACTCAAGAGGCAGAAAGACCACATGCTGAAGGCCACCCTGCACAACTTAGAGAAACCCTATTTCAAATACAAATTAAGCTGGGCGTGGTGGCACACGCCTTTAATCCCAGCACTTGGGAGGCAGAGGCAGGTGGATTTCTGAGTTCGAGGCCAGCCTGGTCTACAAAGTGAGTTCCAGGACAGCCAGGGCTATACAGAGAAACCCTGTCTCGAAAAACCAAAAAAAAAAAAAAAAAAAAAAAAAAAAAAAAAAAAAAAAATCCAAAATCCAAATTAAGAAAGGGAGTATAACAACAGCTCAGTTAGTAAAATGTTTTCAGCTAGAGGAGAAAGAAATCTTAGACCCAATAACATTTCGTTCTCAGCTACAGTCCATTTGGGTTTTCTTATTGACACAGCACACAGATACAAGAGCCTCTGAGAATAGTCACAGCAGCTACAATCAACCGGGCAACAATGTGATAAATATCATCATGTGACTGAAACATGGCTGCACACTGGTAGCCACCGTGTAAGTAAGGTGGAAGAGACTGTTTAAATGGGCAAACGGTTTCAAAAGAAATGTAAATAAAAGGACTTCCATATGTCTATGTATTTTGAAGGATTCTATTTTTCTATTTTATTTATGTTTTACTCTAACACACGTGCACACACACACGCCCCACACATGTCAGCGTCAACAATGCACTCTGACCTTACCTTTCTTTATTCTCTCCTTACCACCCACAACTTGCTCTTCTTGTGGCATCTGAGATAATTTCTGCATAAATAACTTCTCTAGAGCTTGGGCCATAACAACAATGTCATCTCCAGTCTAGAAAACATGTTGGAAATATGCTAAGGATACATAGAGTGGCTGCTGTACCACATTTCTTTGTAGAACATGTCATAGCACTCTTCGGCAGGTCTTATCTCTTCTATTTAGAAAACAGTGTAGCAGGAAAGATCTTAAGTTCTAGCATCTAACCCCTCACCTTTGAAAAAGGATCAGAGTGGTTTTTCTGAACAACAAAGAAATGTAATCTAACCAACACAACAATACAAAAAGGAGTATGCAGTTAAGATTTCTACACTTGAATAGGGGGCATTGCTGAGCAAAGTCAGTCACTGACCTTGCACACTGAGTAGAGACTGGGTGAGATCGGTGTGCCCTGTAGTATCCCCTAGTGCCCTGTAGTATCCCCTAGTGCCCTGTAGTGTCCCCTAGTGCCCTGTAGTGTCCCCTAGTGCTCTGTAGTGTCCCCTAGCCTTAATGTACCCATCGCTGAGCAAAGACAAAGCTACTACTAAGGAAATGTGAAAGCTGTAGTCAGACACTGAAACATTTTTACTATAGACACCTGATAAAACTTCAGGGCTGGGTTCAGTCCTCAGCACTGCAAAGTGTGTCAATAAGTTTCCAACTTAGGTAATCGCTAGAAAATTTAACCAAGATTAATGTGCCATCGGGTGCTCAACTGTAACTAAGATATCAAGAGGACAGAAGAAACCCTGCACAATGGTCACAGAGAGCCAGCCCACCAGTGCTTCTTTTTCTTCTTGACACAGTGTCACATACTGTACCCAAGCTGTCCTTAAACTCAAACAATCCTCCTGCCTCAGCTTCCTGGGGTACAGTCTGGCTTTGCTATTTCACTTTTTCCTTGGCCCATTTCAGCTATTCAGACCAAAATACAGCCAATGGGCTGAAAAACAAGTTGAGCAAATAGATTAATTATGAAAATTATGAAATCCAATGATAACATTTTTCTTAAAATATGCAAAGTAGGGCCAGTGAGATGGCTCAGAATTGGTAAAAAAATACTTGCCATATGAGCCTAATGACCTCAGTCCAGCCCTATAACCAACTATAGGAGAAAATCAACTCCTGAATGCTGTTCTTTGACCTCTATACATGTTCACACACTAAGAGAAAAATGACAAAATATTAAAAAATCAGTATATGTAATAACAATAGGTAAGCTGAACATGACGGACATGCCTATAATTCAAGGACTCTAGAGGCTGGGGCAGGGGAACTTGAGTTTGACTTCAGACATGGAAACTGTGTTTCAAACTGTCCTTCTCATCTCAAAAACAACATGGAAGCACTTCTAATCAGGACCTGGACTTTGAAATCATACTTGTTACACACAACAGCAAAGAAGAGGTGCTGTGATACCAGCTTCCATACCTTGTTGTATAAGTAGCAGTTTGAGAACATTGTGTTGAAGTCTTCTATGCATTCGGAAGCCTTCTCATAATACTTATTTTCCAACCGCTTCTTAATTGTACTTAAGTCCATTGGGGTTTTTATGATAGTGTAATAGTCCTGTAGATTTGAACAAGGTTTATTATTAGAATGAGGCTGAGGGTGTAGTTCAGAGGTAGCGACTCATAAAATATGCACAAGACCTTGGGTTCCACCCCCAGCACCACGATAAACTAATAATATATATGTTAAAGCAGACTGGAGACGTAGCTCAGAGGTATGCATACTCATTTAGTATGCTTCGAGGCCTTGGGTTCAGTACAGTACCATTACATGTAAAAAAGGATTTCACTACAACTATTGATTTAAACATAAACAGTACACTTCTATTCAAACTATTACCTTTGTCAATAGCCTGGTTACCAGAGCCTTTAGTAACAAAAGCCACGGCTAGTTGTCACAGCCTTGCTTTTCAGAGGAAAGGAAAAGCTTCTAAAGACTACAGGGCAGGCAGTGCTGACAGGTCACTCAGACCATAAAGGTGCTCACCACCAAGTCTCACCACCACTTGGCACTGCAGGCTCACATGGTGGAAAGAGAGAACAGACTCCTCCAATTTCCATGCTCCTGCCTTGTGTATCTGCATGCACACATGCAAATAAAGAATGATGAATAAATAATGCACCTGTGGCAAGGTAAGGCATCTTTTGGGTATATTCCCAAGAGTGGTATAGCTTTTCAATGTGGTTTTTAGAATTTAAAATTGCTTCCTCCAAAGCTTAGCTCTGAAAGGAATTTATCATCCCCCATTTCCTAGTATTCTCTGAGAAAGGGGTGAAAGTAGCAGCTTCTGCATCTTGGTGACAGTTCTCTCCCATAGTTCATCAAATGCCCATTCCTAATGGATGTGCTTTATGAAAAAACATACTAAGTCTCTACAGGTTGTATGTTGATACTGTGTTTGCTCCTTCTGGTCCACTACCATGTGGCTTCAGGGCTCCTTACAAGGTTCCCCTTCTGCCTTGATTCAAGCACCTGAGATCTGGGCCAGTGATGGCTTAGAAGGGAAAGTACTAAGCCCATGGGCTGACAACCTGAACTCAGTCCCTGGAACCCAGGGTGTAGGGAGAGAATTGACCCTCCCCAAGCTGTCCTCTGATCTACACAGGTATGTTGAAATGTGCACACATACACACGCATGCATGCACCCACACACATACACAAATTAAAAATAGAAAGTTATTTTAAATTAACATGTCATGGTGCTCACAGGCAGCTTTAGTTTCACAGCGTCCACGGGCTGTTGAAAAGGCCAGGAGAAGCTGTGCTTCCACAAAGCCTTCAGCACAACCCTCTGTAAGAACTGCAGCTGATTCGTCAACCGCCCACTCTTCTTAGTGTTTATGTACTCTGGTGGAGGGGGGTTGACAATAGCTGCTTGTCGACTTGGCAGAGACATTCTCAACCACTTCAGATCCTGGTATTTTAAAGTTGTCTATGAGGACGTGTCCTGAAAAATTAAAAAAAAAAAAAGTACTTTAAAATAGCCATTTATAAGAGAGCAAAGGGTTTATTCAAGAAAAAAAGTAACTTTTGCTGTTTTGTTTTTCTGGATAGGGTCTGACTCTGTCTCTGGGGCTGGGCCGGAGCTCACTAAAGTAGTACATCACCAAGCCTGGCTTTATGATGCTGCTGTTCTGGGGGCAGGTGGTCCAGGCCAGCCTTAGGTAAGACTTTCCTGCTTCGGACTCCTGAGTGTAGGATTATAGGCACACACAATCCACACAGATAAGATATTACACAGTTTGTTTAAATGTTCATTTATAAATGTCCAGGCATGGTGGTACACACCTTTAGTCCTAGCACTCAGGAGGGAGAAACAAACAGATCTCTATAAATTCAAGGCCAGCCTGGTCTATATATTGAGTTCCAGGCCAACCAAGGCTACATAGTAAAAGCCTGTCTCAAAAACAAAAACATTCCCATCCCCCCCCCAAAAAAAAATCCAAAAAAAAACCCTCACATCTTAGGCTAGGAACAAAAAAGACAAATGACAAATTTTTAAACAAATACTAACCTTTTTTATACAAATAGTATGCATTGCTTCATTATGTATGTCTTGGTCTTAGATGGTTTAAATTATTTAAACACGTCACAGAATTTCTTTCTGTTCTTCAAAAATACAAATTGAGGTCTTAGCAGGAAAAGTCTACAAATTCCTAAGAAAGAAGAAGCACCAGGAAGGTTAAAGGTTTAGCTGTCCTGTAGCTGTTCACTCAACATAGTAGAAAGACTGAAGGAGTTTTTGACTAATTCCTCCACCACCACCCCCAAAACTGTCTTGTGATTTAATAATTTATTTAAAATTCCAAGCCATCAACACCTACACGTGCACACACACATCCTCCAATTCATATAGGGCCTAGCAGCATACCGCAGTGGCAAAGAGGTGGCTTACCCTGGCCTAGGTCCTAGTCTAAGCTTCAACACCAACAACAGTAGTAACTAAAATAAATAAAATGGAAAACAAATTAGGAAGGGAATTGTGAGTGTTAAGGCCTGGCTCTTTGGTGCGCACTGTTCTATCTGAGATGCCTGGATAGCATTATTGAGTAGAGATAGAGTTCAGACTCTAGAAATGGGAAGATGATAGTTCTTCCAGTTAGTAAGCAAAATGAGAAGAGGCATGTGTGTGTTGAAACTAAGCCAGAGTCATTTATATGACATCAGTGCTCCCAGTAATTGCTTGTCTCCATTTGACTTGTGTAAAACCCATACGGAAACAATCAACTGTTAAAGTCCTTAGTTTACAATTATTACATATACTCATGTTTTTCTGAAGCCAGTCTCCCCATCTCTATCTCACAAATCTAAAATTCTATATCCCTATCCCACCGACTCTTGTCTCCCACACCCTTGGCATCCACAACTTGTATTTCTGCTGTTGTTATTATTCCAGGAGCAAGGTCTCTCACTATGCTCAGAAGGGCCCTGAACTGCTTAAGAGCTGGAGTTACAGGCCTGTAGCACAAGACCCAAGACTGGCTCTTCTGTTTCTATGAAATGCACCAGTTCAGATGTTACATGTGGTATCACACAGCATTCACTTTATTCTTACATTTGTGTGTGTGTGTGCGCGCGCGCGCGCATGCATGTACACGAGCAAGCACGCATGCTGTGGACATCGGAGGACAACTTATAGGAACCATCTCTTCATCGTGTATGTCCTAGGGATTAAACTCGGGCCGCTAGGCATGTTTACCTGCTCAGCCATCTTGTGAGCACATTACATGTTTAAATAAATGGCTTATTTTACTTAGTTCAAAATCCTCAAAAGTCATCCATGTTTACAGAATGTCAGATTTTCTTTCCTCCTCTCTCCTTTGCCATGTAGCCAGGGTTAGCCTGGAATTTGCAAACTTCCTATTTCAGATTCCTGAGAACTGGGATCACAGGTGTTTGATAGCCACCACCCCTACCCACACACTTCTGTGGTGCTGTAGATTGAACTCAGGACAATGTTCATGCTAGGTATGAAACCTACCCTGACCTATATGACCTCAGCCTCCATTTCTTTCCTTTAAAGGTTTGTATTTTTAAAAAAATTTATTATGTATGTGTGTGTGAGTATATACCTATATGTACGGGTGTCCTCAGTTGGTACCAAGATGTGTGTGAGTATGTAGCTATATGTACAAGTGTCCTTAATGGCCCGACAAGGGCTAGAAGGCATTGGATGGTACCAGGATGAAGCAGATGATAAGCCATTCAAAATGGGCACTTGGAATTGGACTCTGGAAGCACCAAGGGCTCATAAGCACTATGCCATCTCTCTAGCCCCTTCTTCCTTTTTAAAGCTGTGTGACATTCCATTGTGGCACTGCATCTTACCTTCACCTTCAGCATCACACAAGCTGCTTGTGGTTTTTGGGGACTGTACACAGTGCTCAGTGAAAACACAGATATTTTATGCTATCAACAGAGACATATAACCAGAGTGCCACAGGAGGATGGCTCCACCACACGGTGATTGTATATCTTTTCTTTCTTTCTAGTGTATGACAACCAATTTTAGTTTTTAAAAGTTCCTTGTATTTCTGAAGCACAGCCAAGATGGACTCCCACTCTGCTGAAATGCATTAATTTCAGGTCATTACCAGTCTTACAGCCTACTCTTACCTCTGAGTTATCTGAAACACTTCAAGCCTGGCACAGACACAGCATTACTTACTATGTACTACAGTTCACTTGGCTTGTCCCTCATTATTATGTTTATAAGGCTTATTCAGGAATTGCTTTGTTCACTTAAACTAATTCACTGCAGGAGAAAGCTTCTTTTCTTTCCTATTTTAGTTTTCCTTGAGCAAGGTCTCACTGTGTAGACTAGGACCATCCTCAAACTTGCAGGAAGCTTCCTGCCTCAGCATTCCAAGTATAGATTATTATAGCATATACCATTCACATCCACATCATTCACTTTGAGACTTTAGAGTCATTTGACATTGTTGTCAAAAACATGTAATATATGAATGTTTATGAAATGTATGAACCCAGACGTGACATCACTGAGTCATATGTGCATGCCATGTATAAGTCAAAAAGTGAAGCTACTAAATCATATGCAGGAATTCAACTTAAAAGATGCCACTTGCTTTCCAAAACGTGCAAACCACTCTCCAGCCACTTCCTTCCTGTATTAGCGTCCGATCCTATTTCCACATCAGCCCTCTGTGTGCACAGGAGGCTAGCGTGTGATGGTAACCGCGTTTCTCTGAGGAGCCATGGGAAGCTCCTCCTTGTGTTTACTGGCCACATGGGCATCATCCACCAAGCACATTTGAGGTGTTGTAACTACATTTCTACTGTGCTGTCTGTCACTATTGTCACGTATTTTGAACACAAAGCCTTTGTTGTTATGTACTGCAAATATCTTCTTCTAGTGTGTAAATATCACACAGTCTCTCCTAGTTTTTTGGTTTTTTTTTTTTCTTTTTTCTTTATATTTTGAGGCAAGGCTTTATGTAGCTCATCCTACCTCATAAAGCCAAGAATAACCCAGAACTCCTGCTCCTACAGTCTTACAGCTTCTACTTCTCAAGAGTTTGGAGCATGGGCATATTACTACCAAACTTGGTTTTGTGGTTTGGTGAAGGCTTGAGGGGCAGGGACTCATGTATCCCAGCTTACCTCAAGTTTAGTCTATAGTCTAGAATGGTTTCTAATTTCTCATTTTTCTGCTTCTACCTTCCAATTGCCAGCTATTTAATTCTTCTCCCTTCCTCCCTCCCTCCCTTCCTTCCTCCTTCCCCTCTCTTTCTCCCATTCTCCTCTTTCTTTCTTCTTTCTTTCTTTCTTTCTTTCTTTCTTTCTTTCTTTCTTTCTTTCTTTCCTTCCTTCTTTCCTTCTTTCCTTCTTTCCTTCTTTCCTTCCTTCTTTCTGACGGGGTCTTATTGAAGCCCAAATGAGCCTCAGAGTCAAGGCAATCCTCTACTCATCCTCCTGAGTACTGGAACGACAGGCATGGGCCTCCTGGTACTCTTAATGGTGTTTTTAGAGGGATGGAAGCTGCTGTTTATGAAGTGCGTTTATCTACTTACAATACAAGGTGAGCAGAAGAAATCTCTTAGGGGAAATGTAACCCCTGTCAAAGTGTTAAAATGCAAAATTTACTCTTTAAAGTATCAATGAGAAAGGAAACCTAGACAACCAGCTTTAAAAGTTATTTATTATTGCATGAGCATATGCATGGTTGTACATGTGTACATGCACACATGCTTGTGCAGGTCAGAGCAAACCTCTAGTCAGTCCTTTCCTCCCATCACGTGGATTCTGGAAACTTAATCCTGATCGGCAGGTTTAACAGCAAGTGTCTTTACCTTCTGAGCCATCTCACCAGCCCCAAGATCTTACATTAATAAATTTACTTTTATCAGCTTCTCTTGAAAATGAAATCTTCTATCTCTATGGCGGCCATTTAAAACTGAATCAGGAGCTGAAGTATGAGTTTAGTGGTAGAGCACTTACCTTGCATGTGAGGTCCTGAGTTTGATCCCCATTAATACAGAGAGACACACAATCCTAAATTGGTTGATGACTGATAGGGTATTATAAATGATCATACATATTGTTGGCCACCTCTAACTGCCTAACATCTGGTTACATATGGTTGGTGGATAGCCACTGGACAATGGAGACACAGAACATTTATTATAAGAAATTACAGGAGCTAGAGAAATGGTTCAGTCATTAAGAGTATGTACTGCTTTTCCAGAGGTCCTGAGTTCAGTCCCTCACACTGGCACTGAGTGGCTCACAACATAACTCCAGCTCCATGGCATCCAACATCCTCTTCTGGACTGTGTGGACACTGCACCCAGGTTATATAGACACATTCATAAATAAAAATAAAATAAAATTTAAAGCATCATTAAAAAAGAAGAAATTAAATTGCAGAGACTGGGTAGATAGCTCAGTCAGTAAAGTGCTTTGCCACACAAATACCCTCATTAAAAAGCAGAGAGGTAGAAGGAGCCTGCTTGTGATCTTAGTGCTGGGGGAGTGAACAAAGCAAGATTCCTGAGGCTCTCTGCGTACCTGCTCTAGCCTAACTGGTGATCTCCAGGCCGATGAGAGATCCTATCTCAGGGTGGAGAGTGTTCTTGAGGATTGCATCCAAGATTTTCCTCTGGTCTCCACATGCATGGGTACACACACACACAAACACATACACACACACCAAGATTTTCCTCTGGTCTCCACATGCATGGGTACACACACACACACACACACACACACACACACAAACACATGTCACAGTTTCTAAACTGTCCCCAAGACTTCCAGGGCCAAGATTACTGACCCCTCAAGATCATTTTCTTTCCCCACTTTGTCTTTTTGGACTAGGCATATCCTTCATTAATTTCTTGGCTGGCCAACCTCTGAGCCAACACAGTCAGGCCTGAGATGTTCTTCCCACCTAGATTCACAGTCACATTCTAAACAGGCACCAAACCCCATCCTCCCCAGGCCCTGCCCACACGTTATCCACTATTCTACCACATAGAACCTGTAGACTGCCACAGGTTGAGCACCAGTGTAGAGACCTAACATCTGAAACACTCCAGAACCTGACACTATGCCTGGAAAA
The DNA here is from genome assembly GCF_900095145.1 of Mus pahari. Lineage (NCBI taxonomy): Eukaryota > Metazoa > Chordata > Mammalia > Rodentia > Muridae > Mus > Mus pahari. Next base: position 95,213,306 of record NC_034602.1, on the reverse strand, counting down.
TTCTATTTCTGACTTCATGGAGCAGAATGTGGTAAAAGTACAAACACACTAAAAATACTGTATAAAACTATATTTGTGTATATGTATATATACATTGCTCATACATAGAACATAAATGAATTTAATGTTGCTAGCTGAAGATATCTCATTATATTATATGCAAATATTTCCAAATGTGAAATTCAAAACACTTTCAGTTCCAAGAGTTTTGAAAAGGGGAAAGAGAGACTGGGAATACAAGGGACATACCTCAACATAATGGGCAGATTTTCAGCAAGTGTACAGCCAACATCATCCCAAAGGGACTTAGACTCAAAGCAGTTTTACTAAAATCAGGAATAAGACAAGGTTGTCTGCTCCCTCCATACCTTCAGTATAGAACTTGAATTTTTAGCTAGAGAAATTAGACAACTGAAAGAGGTTAAGGGGAGCCTAAAAGGAAGAGAAGAAATCAAAGTATGCTTATTTGTGAATAATATGATTTTATACATAAATGACCCTAAAAACTCCACCAGGAACAGCCTATTAGCACTTTTAGCAAAGTAGCAAGATGCAAAATTAACACAAAAGTCAGTAGCCCTCATATACACAAATGACAAATGGCCCGAGACAGAAATCAGAGAAACAAAACCTTTCACAATAGCCACAAAAATTATCTTGGGGCAACACTAACCAACCAAATTAAATACTTGTATAACACCAACCTTAAGATATTGAAGAAAGGCCGGGCGTGGTGGCGCACGCCTATAATCCCAGCACTCGGGAGGCAGAGGCAGGCGAATTTCTGAGTTCGAGGCCAGCCTGGTCTACAGAGTGAGTTCCAGGACAGCCAAGGCTACACAGAGAAACCCTGTCTCAAAAAACCAAAAAAAAAAAAAAAAAAAAGATATTGAAGAAAGACATTAAAGAAGGTATCAGAAGATGGAAAGATCTCCCATGTTCATGGATTGGTAGAATTAATACAGTGAAATGGCCATCGTACCAAAAGCAATCTGTAGATTCAATGCAATTTCCATCAATATTTCACAGATATTCACAGAACTTGCAAGGACAATTTTATGCTTCATATAGACACGCACACACACACATACACACACACACACACATAACTAAAAAAAAATCCTGGATAATAAAAACTACTAGAGGTATCTATCATCATTCCAGATTTCAAGTTGTACTATAGAACAAGAGCAATAAAAACAGGACAATATAGACATAAAATCAGTGGAATCAAGTTGAAGATTTTGATAAAAGTCTACACACTATGGACACCTGATTTTTGTCAAAGAATCCAAAAATACATACTGGACAAAAGGACTGCATCTTCAAAAAATGATGTTTATCAAACTGCATGGCTACATGTAGAAGAATCCAAATAGATCCATACTTATCATCCTGCACAAAACTCAACTCCAAATGGATCAAGGACCTCAACATAAAGCCAGATACACTGAATCCAATTATAGAAAGTGGCGAATAGGCTTGAACTCATTAGCACAGGAAAAGACTTCCTGAACAGAACACCCTTAGCATAGTCACTAAGAACAGCAATTAATGCATGGACCCTCATGAAACCGAGAAGCTTCTGTATGGTAACAGACACCATCATTGGGACAAAGGGGCAACCCACAGAATAGGAAAGATTTTTACCAACTACTGTACATTCAGTAAAGGGCTCATATCTAAAATATATAAAGAACTGAAACAACTAGACATAAGAAACCATCCAATTTAAAACATGGAATACAGATCTAAGAAGGGAATTCTCAAAAGATGAAATACAAATGTCTAAGAAGCACTTAAAGAAATAATCAACATCCTTAGTCATCAGGGAAATGAAATCAAAACTCCATTGAGATTTCATCTTAGACCCATCAAAATAACCAACATCAAAAAAAAATATGACAGCTCATGCTGGCAAGCACGTAGAGCAAGGGTATTGAAATATCCATTCATTGCTGGAGTGCAAACCTGTATAGCCACTGTGGAAATCAGTGTGGTGGTTCCTCAGGGAACAAGGAATGGATCTACCTCCAGACCCAGCTCTACCACTTTTTGACATATACCCAAAGGACTCTACATCCTACTGTAGAGACACTTACTATAAACAATGTTCATAGATATTGTATTTATAATAGCAAAGAATTAGAAATAGCAATAGATGTCTGTCAATGGATGAATGGATTAAAAAATGTAGTACATGTACACAATGGAATATTACTCAGATAATAAAAATGAAATCATGAAAATCACAGAAAAATGGATAGAGATAGTGAGGTAACCCAGATTCAAAGAGACAAATGAGGTACATGTGGTATATATTCTTTTATATGTGAATCTGGATTGTGGTCTTTGGAATTTTGAAGACATCAAAATTAGAGACACCACAAGCAAAGATAAATCAGTGAAGAGAATGAAATAGATTCTGTACACTCAGGGAAGAAAGAATCATTGAGATGAAAAGACAGCCTACCAAATGGGAGAAGGCTGCTACAAGTGTTCACATAACCTACTGAGGGGCCAGTGTCCGAACCACAGCAGGTCCTATACAACAAAAGAAACTTGATTCAAACATGGGCAAAGGACTTCTTTCGAGAGGTTTCACTCCAAAAAAGATGCACAAGGGGCTAAAATGATAGCTCAGGGGTTAAAAGCTGGGGCTGCTCTTCCAGAGGTCCAGAGTTTGGTTCCCTGCAACAGCTGGCTCATAATTACCCGTAACTCCAGCTTCAAAGGATCCAGCCTCCCTTTGGCCTCAGAGAGCATTTACATGCATGTGCATATAGATGCATCCAGAAATAGTAGTAAATAAGTAAATTAGATAGACAGACAGATAGACAGATAGATAGATGATAGACAGACAGACAGATGTATGTAAGAAGTTGCAAGTACCTTCAAACCTTAGAGACGTAAACAGCATGGAGATATTACCTCATACCTGCTAGGAAGGCTGTTATAAAAAGACAAACAATAACATGTTACAAGAATCTGAAGAAAAGGATTCTTGCATACTTTTGGTGAAAATGTGTTCACACACACACGCATGTACGCACCAGAAACATTTAGCTACCCAGATGAATTTTGCCATTTCAACATGGATGAGCCAGGAAGATATGGTACAAAGTGCACGGGGAGACAAATACTCTATGGTCTCTCTCAAGTGTGAAATCTAAACAAGTTCAGCAAGATCTGAACCTATGAAATAATAATATAATTTCCCACACTTTACCCCAAAGATGCTTGAACCTCCATGTTTATTGCTGCTTTATTCACTGTAGCAAGAAAATGGAACCAACCTAGTTACTCATTAACAACTGAATAGATAATGGAAATTTGGCATGTATATTAAAATGGAATAATACTTAGCTTTAAAAAGAAAAATTTAATCACAAAACATAATCTCAGAAAGAAAAAAACTCTCGTATTAACCTTCATATGTAGAACCTAGCCAATAAGGCAAATAAATGCCCATGTGGGCACAGTATGACACATGGCAAGAGAAGCAAAGTTCAAACATCAGAGGTCAAGGAAGGACTGAGTGTGGGTGAGGAACACAGTTATGAAGGAGAATACAAAGTCATTGCTTTTATACTTCTCTGTCACAATTATTTTGTTGTTAATTTTGGTGGAGGATTAAGTGCATAAAAACATGTTCAAGAATGAAAGTGTAGAATCCAGAATGAGCTCCACGGCTTCACATGGCTCTTCTAACTGCATACAAGTTTATTAACATGTGTAAATGTTGGGTCTGGTTAACTTCTATATGTGATGTTTTTATAATAAAGGTTGTTTTCTTAAAAAAAAAAACACATTTAAAAATACCTTTCCATAGCCTGTGAGTGTAGCTCAAGGTAGAGTGTTTGCCTGTTACATACAAGACACTGGGTCAAGTCTTGGCAGTACAGACCTACAGGCAGAAGGGTCAGGGGCTCAAGGTCATCCCCAGCTACAGAGCAAGTTCAAAGGCCAGCCACAAAACCACACATAGATATTTATAGCAGTTTTACTCACAACTCTCAAATGTTGGAGGCAATCAATAACACCTGCAGTGCATGAATGATTAAACTGTACTGTGTCCATGCATAGGTCTGTTATACAGTGCTGACATGAATGGTAAACTGTACTGTGTCCATGCATAGGACTGTTATACAGTGTTCACAACAAATAAGCTACCAAGCCATGGAAAGATCGAGGGCTGGGACAATGACACAGTAGTAGAGTACTTGCCTAGTAAACACGATAGTGTGGGTGGAATCTACAGGACTGAAAACAAAACAAAAACAGAAACAAGAGCTGGAGAGAGTACTTATCATTCAGAATATTTACCAATCTCCTACAGGACCCACGTTTGATTCCCAGGACCCCTATAGGAGGGCAACTCACAACCTCCTATAACTCCAGCTCTGGAATATCTGATAGTTCCATGGGCACCTGCCCTTATATACACACACCCACACACAGACAGACATACACATGGAGAAAATTTAATGCACCTGTGAAGAACTCAGTCCCATTAGTTTACCCTGTGCTGTAATATAAACCTGTGCTCCTACACTAGGGTGATGCAGGAGAGTTATTCAAGGACATTCTCAGCTACAGGCAAGTTTAAGGACAGACAGAGCCTGTTTCAAACAAACAAAATTTCTGGGTTGATGATTTTAAGTTTTGATAGGTGTTTGCTTTATACTGGTTGTTAGGACATTTCTAAAACCATAAACAAGCCTAAACATGTATAATTTCATGGGAGAGAGCTCTTGGCTATTTTAAAGTTATTTCTGAATGCATTACACATTCCACTTTAAAATCCCCATGCAGCTGAAAAAAGTTCTGGCCAGCAAGGAAAAGCCCACCACTGTTTGGAGGGATAAGAGGCAGAGTTTCCCATTTCAAACCAAATCCTTCAAGGCCCAGCTCATCAGGAAGCCAGGGTAGGGATACCTCTGCAGTCCAGGAATTGGCAGAGCCTGTCTTCTTTAAGAGTAGGTGGCTGAAGCCAGGCAGTGGTAGTGCACACCTTTAATCCCAGCACTTGGGAGGCAGAGGCAGGCAGATTTCTTAGTTTGAGGCCAGCCTGGTCTACAGAGTGAGTTCCAGGACAGTCAGGGCTACACAGAGAAATCCTGTCTCAAAAAACAAACAAACAAACAAACAAAGAGTAGGTAGCTGGGCATGAAGGTTATAGTGCAGGGCTGAAACACTAGCCTAGCAAGATACAGCTCTAGGCTTGTTCCTAAGGCCTCACTGGAGCTGTACAACAAGCACAGTCTCAGAGAAAGGGTTCATCTAGAATTACATCAGACTTCATTTAGGACAAAAAGGTAATGTTTCCTTCATTCCTTCCACGTATGTGAAGAAACAGCCTGCCGATAACTTAGTTTCCACCTGGAATGTGGCTGAGGGTGGTTATCATAGTTCAAACACTGACATTTCCTTTTCAAAGTTTTGTGACTTTATTACACTTGGGCTATGTAGGTGACAAGATAATGTCAAAAGTTGGCCATACCTGTGAGATGCTGGGATACAAAGCCCACCCCATGCTTGTGGGGTGCTGGGATATGTCCCCCATGCCTGTGAGATTCTGGGATATGCCCCCTCACCCCACAGTGATCCTTGTTCCTTCTTTTCTATATCTTCAATTTATCTATACCAGTTTCTCCTCACATACACTTTGTGAAGTCTGGCAGAGACCAGTGGTCCCAGCACTAGGAGGCTGAAGCAGGAAGCCCGCAGGTTTGAGGCCAGGCTGGACTACATAGCAAACCTGTTTCAAAACAAAGCAAATGTCTTTCCTTTTCAAGACACAATGATTTAGAAGTTATGATATCATTAATGTCTCTTCATACCCAGAACTTGAAACACCATGAATTACCCTGTCTCTTCTCAAAGTCCTTTTACCTCCTTGGAACCTCAACGTTGGTTTGTGGATCTCACACAGAATACCCCAAAATCTGCATTGTGTGCATTACCTGCTTCACACCTGGCTTCCTCCTCACTCCTTACAACTTCCCCTACACTAACACTTACCACATTCAGTTCTTAAGTCCAATGGACTTGTGCTGTACTTTACCTGACCAGACTGCTTGGCTGTTACTGTGACACTCCTAAAACTCTCGTCTGCTTCCCAGGACACCATCTTCCAAATTCTATTTGTTCGTCTATTAAATATTTGTAAAACACTTAGAAGGATGTCAAGCCCAATGTCACAGCTGAGGTTGGAGATGTCTTTCAGGTCCTATGAACAGGTAATTATCACTTGACAAACCTAAGTAGTGCTTTGACAGTAAAAACAGGACATTGGGTGACCAGAGAGGAAAGAGAGGTGTCAGTCACCTCCTTCCTGACAGTGTCTGCTGTGCTAACTTTTCTTTCTGGTCCCATTCTTAATCCCTCCCTCCTTCTTTTTCTCTCTCCCTGTCTGTCTGTCTTCCTTCCTTCCTTCCTTCCTGTCTCTCTCAGTCTCTCTTTCTCCCCCACTCCCTTTCTTATGTAACCCAGGCTGGCCTCAAACTCACTCTGTAGCCAAGGATGACCTAGCATTCCTGGTCCTCCTACCTGGACCTCCCAAGTGTTGAGATTATAGGTGTTGGGTACCATGCCTACCCATCCCCGCTTAACTCCATCTACACCTTTGCTTTATGCCAACCTCAGTCACCCCAAGACCCCAAGGTAGTAAGGGACAGACTACCACCTTCTGTCCTACACACCACCAGGTCCTGTTTCACTGCTTGTCACCCCCCCCCCCATGAGCTCATGCAACAATGCCGTTCCCAGTTTTTCATTCAAGCACTTGCTTAAGACCAAACTTTTCAACAGCCTGGCCTTTAGGACATATAGATCCTTTAATAAACTGTCACCTTACTCACTGTGAGACTTAGCTCTTGCTATTCCATCAACCCAACGTTATATCAGCCACTCACAAACAAGCAATTCTTGGGTTAGAGATATATCTCAATGGTTAGAAGTGCTTATAGGACAATCCTGTGGACCAGCAGGCCAGAGAGCCATGCATACCCAGCACCCACATAACAGGCACACACACGCACACGCACAATTTCTTTTAAAACTCAGAAAATCTTGCCAGGTGTTGTGGTAAACATCTGTAATTCCCACGCCACTGAGGCGGAGGCAGACAAAGCCAGTCTGGACAACCGAGCCAAACAATGATGCCCGGCTCCATCCAACTCACTGTATGTATTGACCAATGAATCACTTCTACACCAGAACTGCCGTTATCACTCTTAAATCCAGCTTCCATCTGCTCCTGGAGATCGGGCTGTCTTTTGTGAGCCACCTCCCTCGTTCCTTCCCACATACCTGCTCCTTCCCTTGGGTCCATAAGCACTCTTGCCCATGCACAAGGCCAGTGCCCAGAGGTGGGGCACACTCTGACCCACAGCACACAGCAGAAGGTTTGGTGTATTCCAAGGATTTCCCTGTCCTCGATATCCACAAACAGAACAGACACAACAAAGGCGCTTTAAATATTCTCCCAGCCTCTCAAAACGACAGTACAGAAAATGGCCCGACACTCCAACCATGAAGAAAACCGTTATACCCTGGACTTTGCGCCAACCTCCTTCCAAGCCTTGGGTAGGAAGGCTAAGTACTAGAAGCAGAAAAAAGGGGAGAAAGTGGGACCACAAGTTCGCAGCTGGTCAAGACCAGAGGACGGCGGCTCCCAGCTCACCAGGGCTTCAGGCGGCACGCACTCGGTTGGGCAATGGCCTCCCAACTGCCCTCCCTGCGGCCCAGCGCTCATGGGGGAGGGGAGAAGATAAAAAAAACAACGGTTATTCTCACCCGAAGAGCCGCCTGGGGCGGCCCCGGGGCCGAGCCTCTGTAGCAATGGTAGTACCTCTTAAGAAAGGACGGTATCCAAACACCCTTTCAGTTTATACTAGATGAAGCAGCACAGAGCCGTCGCTCCCGGTTCTCCACCGGTGGCCGCCAGCTCTAGCCCGGATGGCGGCTGTCAGCAGCCTGCGACTGGCGCCTTTATGGGACTCACCCGCGAGCAGCCTGCTGATTGGCCAGGGCCTGCCACGTGACTGTGCCTGCGCCTCAAACAGTGCGGAGGTGTGAGTCAGGTCTGTAGCTGCTGAGGCTTTGAAGATAGGCTGCGTGCGTGCGGGCCGGCTGGGTGTATCCGCTCCGTACAGCCATACCCTAGGAGGGCGTGAGCCTGCAAGTACATTGGCGCTGTGAGAGCTTTACTGTTTGCTTGCTTGATTGGTTTAGGTTTTGCAGTTATTATTTACTTGTTTTTTTATCTGGAGGCGGTCTTGGGTAGCCTTCGGTGACCTTGGAGTGATCCTGGGATGGGCTTGAAGGTGGGCCTAGACTACAACTCCAGGCCAAGGACTTTCCTGTGCTTTGTTTTCCAAACGAGGAGGGTGGTGTATGTTTTTTATTCTATATGCTTTTCATGCAGAGGACTACCTCAAGACTCAGTTCTCACTTTCCAACCATGTGGATCCCAAGGATAGCCACTCTGGCCATAGGTGCGGCAGGCGCCTTTAACCCATGAGCCATCTCCTTGGTCCAAGAGGTTTGCTTTTGAAGCCACTTTCTCGTCATGGTCTGACCCTGTACTGTCACTTTGGGTGTTCCTGAGTTTAATCTGGTGACTTTTGTCTTTTGTTTCAGCCTTCTGTACAGCTCCAGTCTCTAGTCTCAAATCGATAATAGAGATACTTAATGTTTTGTTTTGTTCTTTTGGTGTTTTGAGAAAGGGTTTCTCTGTGTAGTCCTGGCTTTTCAGGGCTATGCTAACTTACTAACTCACACAAATCTGCCTGCCTCTGCCCCCTGTGTGCTGGGGTTAAAGGCGTGGACCACCACACCCGGGATACTCACTGTTTTTTTTTTTTTTTTTTTTTTTAAAAGTAGTCCTGCCGGGTGGTGGTGGCGCACACCTTTAATCCCAGCACTTGGGAGGCAGAAGCAGGCGGATTTTGAGTTCAAGACCAGCCTGGTCTACAGAGTGAGTTCCAGGACAGCCAGGACTACACAGAGAAACCCTGTCTCGAAAAACCAAAAAAAAAAAAAACCTTATCACAGCTGCACAAAGTGATTTAGGATTTTGAGTTTTAGTAACTACTTCCAGATGTCTTGGGGCTTGTGGGTATTTAAATGTTACTAGCCTAAGGGTATGTTTAGCATGGTAGGTTTTTGTTTGTTTGTTTTTATCCTTTCACAATATTTCCATTTCTTGTTTTGAGACAAGGTCTCACTGAAGCCCTGGCTGACCTTAAACTGGCTGTGCAGATCCGGCTAACGTCTGCCTGCCTGCTTCCTGAATGCTGGGATTAGAGGTGTTTGCCTCAGGCCTTCCTCCAAGTTAATAGTCTTAGATGCACCAAGGAGAAAGGAGAGAACAGCTGGGTTGCCTTAACTTGCCAAGAAAAAACATCTGAGCATCATCAGTGGCTAGTCATTGTCTTCATCTGTGTGGAGAAAACACCTCAAGACTGTTCTCAAAGGAAGCAGGGCAGCCCTCCCACTAGAAGCTACAGACCTTCACACATAGCTGTCCCCTCGGAATGCTCTTCTCTCCAAAACACAAAAAGTGGCTTACTTCAGACATAGAAAGCACTCAATTTTCTTTCTTTCTTTTTTCTTTCTTTCTTTCTCTTTCTTTCTTAACTTATGCACTTTGCATACCATCCCTGTCACCCCCCTCACCATCCTTCCCTCCCTTTCTCCTGTGAGTAGGTGGGGGCCCTCCTGAGTAACCACACACACACACACTTGGCACTTCAAGTCTCTGTGAGGCTAGGCGCTTTCTTTCCCACTGAGGCCAGACAGCTAGAAAAACATATCCAGGGAGGGACCTGGGAGGGGGTGTGTGGGGAGTTGAGGGGAGAGAGGAACCTAATCTGGTATGGGGTGAGGGAAAAGGACTGAAGCCCTGAGGGCCAGCAGAAAGAATGAAAACAGGCAACCTCAGAGATAGGTTGAGGAAGCCCCCCCCCAAGAGACCTGGGAGGTGAGAGACTCTCAGGACTCAAAGGGAGGGACCTTAGATGAAATGCTGGACAGTAGGGAGAGGGAACTTATAGAGCCCACCTCCAGCAGGAAGACAGGACATCAAGTGAGGGACGGGGCTGCCATTCCCATAGTCACAACTCTGATCCATAATTATTCCTGACTGAAAGAATTACAGGGATGGAAATGGAGAGGAGCCTGAGGAAAAGAAGGTCCAGTGACAGGCCCAAAGTGGGATCCAGCTCAAGGGGAGGTCCCAAGATATGACACTATTACTGAGGCTATGGAATGCTCACAAAAAGGGACCTAGCATGACTGTACTCCGAAAGATCCAACTAGCATCTGAAAGAATCAGATGCAGATATTTGCACCCAACTAATAGACAGAAGTAGTTGACCCCTGTTGTTGAATTAGGGAAGGCTGAAAGAAGCTGAGGAGAAGGGTAGGAGGACCAACAGTCTCAATTAATCTGGACCCCCGAGATCTGTCAAATATTGGACCAGCAGACACCCGCTGATATGAGGCCACCAACACACATATAGTAGAGGACTGCTGGGTCTGTGTTCATTCAGAGATGATGCACCTAACCCTCATGAGACTGGAGGCCCCAGGGGGTTTAGAGGTCAGGTGGAGCAGAGGGTGGGGTCATCTACATGGAGACAGGTGGGTGGGGAGGAGGAATGGGATGTAGAACAGTTGGAGGGTAGATGAGGAGGGGGTATAAAATATGGAGTGTAAAAAATAATTAATAAAAAAAGAAAAAGAAAAACATATCCCGCACACAGGTAACAGCTTTTAGAATAGCCCCTGTTCCAGTGGTTCCAGACAAACATGAAGACCAAGTTGTGGTGGTTCTGACTCTGAAAGCCCTAAGGGTCCAGATTAGTTGATTCTGTTGGTCTTTCTATGGAGTTCCTATTTCCTCCTGGGCCATAATCCTTTCTCCTATTCTTCCATAAGAGTCCCCAATGTCCATCCACCGTTTGGCTGTGGGTGTCTTTATCTGTCTGAGTCAACCGCTGGGTGGATGGAGCCTCTCAGAGGACATGTTCCTGTCTGCAAGCATAACAGAGTATCATTGATAGTGTTAGAGATTGGCACTTGCCCATGAGATGGGTCTCAAGTTGGGCCAGTTATTGGTTGGGCATTCCCTCAGTCTCTGCTCCATCTCCCATGCCTGCATTTCTTGTAGACAGAATAAATTTTGGGCCAAAAGTTTTGTGGGCGTGTTGGTCTCTCTTTTGTACCACTGGGGTTCCTGCATGGCTACAGGAGGTAGCCTCTTCAGGTTCCATATCCCCAGTGTAGTGAGTCACAGCTAAGGTCACCCCATTGATTCTTGGGTGACTCCCTTATTCCAGGCCTGTCTCTTCCTGGAGGTACCCCTATCTCCTTATCCCCACATCAGTTGTAGATTTCTATTCATTTTCATGGCTTTCTGGTCATCTCTCCTGTCCTTCCCCATACCTGATCCTGAACCCCACCTTCCCCTGCCCATCCCCCTACCTCCCAGATCCCTCCCTTCATCTGCCTCCTTATGTCTATTTTATTCTCCACTCTAAGTGAGAGTCAAGCTTCCTCGCTTGGGCCTTCCTTCTTGTTTGGCTTCTTAGGGTCTGTGGAGTGGAACATGGTATCCCCATTTCATGGCCGATGTCCACTTATAAGTGAGCACATATCACGCACGTCCTTTAAGGGCTGAATCAACTCACCCTGGAGGATATCCTCAAGTTCCATCCATTTGCTTGCAAAATTTGCGATACCGTTTTTTTTGTTTTGTTCTGTTTTTTTTGTTTTTTTGTTTTTCAAGACAGGGTTTCTCTGTATATCCCTGGCTGTCCTGGAACTCACTCTGTAGACCCGACTGGCCTCAAACTCAGAAATCTGCCTACCTCAGCCTCCTGAGTGCTGGGATTAAAGGTGAGCTCCATCACGCCCGGCGATACCTTTCTTTTTAATAGCTGAATAGTATTCAGTTGTATAAATGTGCCACATTTTCACTTCTGTGAACAAATTGAGCAAGTGCCTTTGTGGGATGTTAGAGCATCTTTTGGGTATATGCCCGGGAGTGGTATAGCTGGGTCTTCAAATATAACTATTTCCAGTTTTCTGAGAAAACACCAAATTGATTTCCAGAGTGGGTAGCCCTTCTTGCCTCTGATTGTAGTAAAAATAGTTTAAGTTTCTCTCCATTTAGTTTGATGTTGACTATTGACTTGCTGTATATTGCTTTGATTATGTTTAGGTATGTGCCCTATATACCTGATTTCTTGAATACCTTTAACATGAAGGTGTGTTAGATTTTATCAAAGGCTTTCAGCATCTAATAAGATAGTCATGATTTTTTTCTTTCAGTCTGTTTAGATGGTGGATTATGGTGATGAATTTTTGCATACTGAACCATCCCTGCATCCCTGGGATGAGACCTACTTGATTTTGATGGATGATGTCTTTGATGTGTTCCTGGATTCAGTTTGTGAGTATTTTTCTTTATTCTTGGATATTTTCTTTATTTGCATTTCAAATGTTTTCCCATTTCAGGTCTCCCCTTTGGAAACCCCCTATCCCATCCTCCCTCACTGTACTGGCTAATTTTGTGTCAACTTGACACAGCTGGAGTTATCACAGAACAGGAGCTTTAGTTGAGGAAATGCCTACATGAGATCCAGCTGTAA